>NC_052518.1:80357987-80657987 GCF_014356525.2 Nilaparvata lugens | reverse complement strand
GAATATTCATGATGGCGATTACAACAATTTTGTCATCATGAAAAAAAGAAGATAGCGGCAAAAATATGTCGATTTTCATTAATTCATCCGTAGGCTAATTCTATTAATGTTGAGGATATCGAATCAATTCAGCCATCTGGGGGCTTCAAAATAATCATACTATACAATATTCGAAAGAATCATTTCATTCCAACAACATACTATGTTTAATATAACTTCAAACTCTTAAAATCTTATTATTTAAATTCTTATTTTTTTCTCGCTTCACTCGCCTATATTTTTCATTTGAGCTTTCTTCCTTTTGTCGAAAAGTCAATAGAGACTTTCAGACGCTAGGGAACGCTTGGAAAAAGTTGTAAAAGCATATATCTTTGGCCTTATTTTGAAGTTCCCTTATGAACGTATTTCGTCCAGTAGTTTTTTTAGTTCTGTTGAATATGAATGAATGAGTGAGAAAGTGAGTGAGTGAATATATATATATATATATATATATAATATATATATATATATATATATATAAAAGAGAAATGGCACTGATTCATTCACTCACTCACTCACTTTCTCACTCATTCATTCATATTCAACAGAACTAAAAAAACTACTGGACCAAATACGTTCATAAGGGAACTTCAAAATAAGTATATATAATATATAATATATATATATATATATTGTCTTTATGATTCTAGTCTATTCAATCCTCATATCATATCATTCATATACCATCATCATTTATTCATTTATTTATGAAAAAAAAAACATGGAAGCATACAGGATTCTTCTCAAAAATTGCTTCCATAACATATTTCACTTTTTTCCATAATCATAAGAAAGAAATCAACTTAAACGGCTTAATTCAGATATTTCCATATTTCCTTTCTTATTTCATTGCTCTAAATTATGCAATTGAAGGCTTCTCCTGTCTTATAATATTTATGTATGTACTGTTATTTTATTCATGACACGTGGAGCAAATGAATTAACGAATTATAGGATATTATTATATATATATTATATTATATATATTATATTATATTATATTATATTATCATATCCTATATATTATTGTATTAGGATATATATTATCGAATTATTTACAGGAAGGAGAAGATACATCGTGGAAGTATGAGCCTCGAAATCAACCGGCCCTCACCAACCCTCTTGACCTAGGCTATGGCACTGCAGAACATTCTCCAGAGAGTCCTCATGAAAGACACCGTCAAGTCGACAGAACATCAGAGACTCGTTTGAGTGTCTCAACTCCTGATCGACTTTGTGGTTCACTTCCTAAAATATCAATAATTGCACGCAGCGATGGAGAGATGATATTACCTGACACTAGTGGATCTCAGAGCCACACACAAGCTAATCATTCTTATTCATACTCACCACAATGGGAAAACAGCTGGGAAAAGAGTGATACGTCTGTTTCACCTATGTCGTCAGTCACTGACTCATTCTCTCCTATCAATACACCCTCAAAATCCCCGGTTCATGGATTCAGACTGCCTTTGGTAAGAGCCACTTCACACAAACTTTTGGCAGAAAGAGCTCACAAATTTCCTTATTCAGCCCGTTCTGAAGAGCTTTTGTAAGATTACAGGATAATGAGTATGCGCTGGTAAAATTTTACCTCCCAGGAATGCATTCATATAACTAATGAAATAGATTAGATATGATTTTAAATTTATCAATTTGTACATCAAGACCAAGCAGTGTATTTTACCTTTTTATTCCAAAATTTCATATCATGTTTATTTCTTACTTTTATTCATATTGTTTAATGTACAATTTGTACATTCATTAATTTCACATGAGATACTTCAGTGATCAGTATAGATACTCATAAAACTGAAACAGATCAGTTTTATGAGAACTGATAGTTCCGAAATAAACTTACAGTAGTGTACTCCAAAATTATTCTCCATTTTTACTGATAAAACACGGATAAGAACCTGTTCGGGTATTGGATAACAAGAAATAACTTTCAAGTGGAGAGAAAGTTATTCTTCATTTCAAGAATATAACGTTTGTTTTAGCAGTACGGTACGAAACCAATTAGTTTCTTATATGGTTGCCATGAATCTGGTATTCATTGTTTTTATACCATCGACATAATCGCAGGTGGAATTCTATTTTTCTACTATAATGAAGATTCAGTTCAGAACAAGTGGACAACGATCCGCTTCCAGTTTCATTTGAAGCATAACTTGAATGGAATCTTGATAATCTATATAAATGAATCGACATTGTAGCAATATTTATATAATTATTATTTTCTGATTCATTGTTTTAAATGAACTTCCATATATTATTTCGAGTCCAAATGAGATTTATTCTTCACTTAAGATTCTTCCTTCTTTAATTATTACTGAAACTAGTAATAGTTAATAGTTATAGTTTCTCATTATTTGCCTCAGATACACCTCAATTTTATAAAAATAAAATTTCAGCCTTTGGAAGAGGGGGGGGGATTTGGATAATATTTGAAAAATATTATCATCAAAATACATGAAGACTGAATATGAATGTGAAATCATGTGAGGGAAGAAAAGGGTTTTTTCATCCGAGAGTATTTGTGAGCAAAAGCACGTTGTGTTGACTATAAGAATGATCAGGATAGCCAGTGACAGACAGATGTAATGTAATTCTTAAATGCATGTCGAACGAATGTATATCGTACTTTTTTCTGGAATTCAGCATGATTCCACTTTGTGAATCAGTTATAGGTTTAGTAGCAAAAAATCACTCAAACATTATCTAAGAGATTTGAACAGTGATTGATGAATGTGTTGGAAAGGACATCATAATATTCTGTATGCTTTTGTCTATTCTTCCATCTGTCTCTCTCACTCACCCTTCATCAATTCATCCCATTTATTTTTTACGCAATTTTCATCCTGTTGTCACAAAACAGTCTTTATCACAAATAGTTTTTCCATGAATTTGATATGTGTTTTATTCCAACAAGTAGAGGTGTAAAAAATACTGAATACGGTACCCCATGAACAATGAACTTGTGAGTATCAAAATTGATATTCTGGGCTGTATTTGATTTGAAATTGAAGTATTCAACGATTAAAATAGAAATTCACTATTTTCAGTACTTGTCAATACATATCATAACTCATCACTTAAACACTAGACACGCACCACCTACCTACTGTCAGTCTCAGAAAGACTATTTTTGTGTCCTCTTCAATATAAATGTGCCCGGATTACAAGGAAATTTGTTAAATGTAATTAAACTATTGTTTGTGATATCGTTCTCAAGATGTGCCATAGCCTATATTGTACATAATGAAAGCTACATGACTTGTCAACATCACAAACATCCCGTATGTTCTGCAAATACCGTACAGAAGCCGTCACTCATATTATATATTGTATGTTGTACTAGTTTGCTTTACCATTCTGCTCATATAATATAATAATGTAAGAGAAAATATTCATGTTTGTATTATAATAATCTATTAACTGTAAGTACTGTATGGATCAGAACTCTTATCAAATCTACTCTATACTAGATACTTGAGACAACCTGAGAGTCTGAGTGATGGTTCAAGCTCACTATAGATTGAAAATGTCGATTGCTAGTTATTGTATGTATTATTGAAAATAATGAAGACTGTATAGATCAGTTATTTTTGTAATATATTTTGTTGTGAATGATTATAACAAAATTTGAAAGGAACTAGATCATGGTGATGAAATTCAAGGTGCTTATGATATGAAAGATATGGTACGACAATGCATTGCTGTTTAGTATTATTAATTTGATCAATGAACCTTCTTCTTCATGGGGGGAAATTATTTGAAGAATGCATGACGAATCCAATCAATAAGTGTTAACTGTTAATAAAAATTTAATGTAATTATCTTCTCTTACCACAAGAGATTCAATGTTGTAGAATATTACAGGTGAATGTAAATAATCATCAGTTCACAAGCAATCATTCAGTTTTTCAAGAAGCTGCTTACAAGTTCATGTTATGATGTAAATGTGGCCACAATCACGAACACTCATCAGTATTACACATATTCATTCATGGCACATTTCAGTCTCATCGTATGGATAGATAAGGTTAATCATCAGCTGTAGGCTACGTATATAGACTTCAGAATAACAGCTTCTTTTGATCAGTTTTCTATTATTTTAATCTGTTGTTCTCCCTTTTATTAATTCCATTACATTTAATGACTTTTTCATGGTTATACATAAATGTTATTCCCACATTTAAAAACATTCATTAACAATAAATTTTCACATTTTTTATAATGTTTATCGTGATTAGAATATTCCAAGTATTTCATGGAAATGGGGAATATTATTAGCTTAATTTATGCTATATAGAATTCTCCGTACAGGCCTAATGTAAGATCAATAAAGTTTGTATTATCATTTTGTTATATATTTTTTAAACCCATTAAAATGTATTGAATCACGCTCATTCTTCTCTCGATTATGTTCTATATCTTCTGAATAATATGTAGATCATCACCATCATTCAATTCAGATAGTAAAGAAAACTCTTCTACTTACATTATGTATATATATATATATATTATATATATATATAATATATATATATATATATTATATATATATATATTACATTTGAGTGTTTCGCGGATGGATATATTATATGTAAAAGAATTAACCGGGTACATCCGTTTGTTTTGACTTACTTGAGTCTGACGTTTCGTCGCCATCGCAGACGACATCTTCTGAGGGTGGCGTCGAAATCCACACTGAGTCCTAGGTATTCTTTCGGGGTCGAAGAGCATACCTTCTACCCCCTCCTTCCACTTGCTTGTGCTGGCGCTGTTGGGTGAGTGAAATTCCAGGAATGTTGTCTTGTTTTGGTGACAATGGTGCTGTAGCGGGTTTCATTGTACCAGGTACTGGGCGTTTGGTATTCAAAATTAACTTCCATAAGGGAGACACGTTGAGGCTGTCGTCTCTTTTATTTAGAGAGCCTTGCTTTTCGATTTCCAACGCCTCTCTCACAATCCTGACTTGAAAATTTCGAATGCTGGCTATTTGTTTGGAATTCACGAAATTTATTGAATGACCAGTATTTTTCACATGGTTATATAGGGCTGAGGTTGATTGTTGATTTTTTATGCTTAATTTATGTTCATCTATTCTAGCAGAGATTCTCCAAACAAATAGGAGAATCTCTGCTAGAATAGATGAACATAAATTAAGCATAAAAAATCAACAATCAACCTCAGCCCTATATAACCATGTGAAAAATACTGGTCATTCAATAAATTTCGTGAATTCCAAACAAATAGCCAGCATTCGAAATTTTCAAGTCAGGATTGTGAGAGAGGCGTTGGAAATCGAAAAGCAAGGCTCTCTAAATAAAAGAGACGACAGCCTCAACGTGTCTCCCTTATGGAAGTTAATTTTGAATACCAAACGCCCAGTACCTGGTACAATGAAACCCGCTACAGCACCATTGTCACCAAAACAAGACAACATTCCTGGAATTTCACTCACCCAACAGCGCCAGCACAAGCAAGTGGAAGGAGGGGGTAGAAGGTATGCTCTTCGACCCCGAAAGAATACCTAGGACTCAGTGTGGATTTCGACGCCACCCTCAGAAGATGTCGTCTGCGATGGCGACGAAACGTCAGACTCAAGTAAGTCAAAACAAACGGATGTACCCGGTTAATTCTTTTACATATAATATATATATATATATATATATATATATATATATATATATATATATATATTCTGGGTTTGTCTGTTGTAGCGCTGTTCTAATAGACACATTACCGTATGTAGAAAGTTTCATGCGGCTATACTGCTGAATACTTTTCACATCTATATTTTAAGAATTACTCTCAATAAGTTTATGTTCAGCCGGTATCGATGCTTATTATAATATGTGTCGCGGAATCGTATTAGTGAATTATACTGTGTAGTGTATTTCCAAATTATAACATTGATGTTATTGTTAAGAAACATTTGTGTAAACTGTGCATACTGGTTTTCTTGAACAATGTATTTTCATAAACAGATATGTGTACTGATCCTCTGTTAGAATGTAGATACTTAAAAATCTTCCCTCAGATTTATTATGGATGTTGAATGTATTGACGTTTAAATTAAGATCCCCTCGTACGCTGTACGCTGTATACTATGAATGGAAAATATTATTTTGGTGTTAATCAAAGAGAAGCCATTGTATCTCTCAAGTAGTGCAGTGTTTAGGGTTCAATGTCAACAAGTTTCAATTGATGATTGCTTATCCCACACTCTTATTACTAATATATTGATATGGATATCGCAGAAATGTTTAAAAAGGTGTCTGAAATGAATATTTGGCTGATTAACATGTTTTTATGTATAGTTGTGTCACATCCGCTTGAAGTGTGAGAGTATTCATAATTAAAAAGATCTCTTCATTCTTCAATGTAGTCAAATGAGAAAACAATTAATATTTTTGAATATTGTATCCTCTCCTAAGAGGAAATAATCAACAAGCCCGAAATTTTCTGTGAATTTTGATTTTCATTAAATGTATTATCAAGATTTGCTGTTCTGAGAAGAAATATGTACCTAATTCAGGACTACCGGCAATTAGTTTCAAAGAAGACAATTCAATTCAACGAGTTCATCGACTGTATTTTTATTTCAAATGTGTTATATATGACAACACTCCTCTGTTACTGTAAGATTTGTTGAAAAATCCAAATTTTATTCAAAATTTGTAGAAATTATTTATACAAAAATTCATTTTGAAGTGCACAAGTGTCATTGTTGAAATGTTAGTTTAAGTAAACAGTTTCTAAACTAAGATTGTTTAAAGTGATACAACTCTCAGAAAGTATATTTCTGATAGAGTTAAATGTATGCTACTGTTTGTAATATGATATTACTCTGTTCAAATTGGATAAATATTTTATAGTGTGTTGAAAATAATAACCCTATAACTGTTTATAAAGTTCAAGAATAAAATGATTAAAATTTGTTTCACACATCAATCAGAACATTGATTTTGATAAAATTATAGCTAGCTATAATCATTATCATTCCCGAATCGACACCCTTTTAATTAATAATAATACATATTCTTGTAAACTAACAGTTGGATGATTTGGTAAACAATGTAACCAACATTGGCACTTCTAACCATGATAATATATATGTATAAGGACTGTGCAGATTGCAGATTGATAGTCTCGGTTACTTAAAATTATTGCAAGTTGCACTCAAGTGAACAATACATGAAAAACAGCTCTAATCAATGAATCAATGCAAAATTGCTGAAGTAATTTATTCACATTCTATTCAAATTTATTCACATTTTAACGGATAAGAACTCATTTCATAACTTTTCATAGAGATCAAAAATAATAATTATGTTCAACAACAATAGCAAAAGCTAGTATAGCTGGTCTGTTCAAAAACAGGTATCGTACATAGAAGAACTTTAGCTATAAGAGATTCCAACAAGACAAAATTCAATAATATAATTATTTGAGCTTCTAAAAAATTATCAGGTGGATTTATGCAGAAAAATATGCTAGAAAAAACATTCACTGGAAATAACTAGCACAAAAACATTATCTAATCAATTAAAGTGTATACAATAATATTATTACTAAACGAAAATCCAAAGCGAATACTGTAAATCTTTGGATTTTCGTTTAATATTGATTATTCATTATAATCAGCATTTGAATAAATGATTATCATTAATCTCTTCTATACAATACTAAAAAATATAGCATATAGAATATTTTTTTATAATATTTACAAGCAAATATATCTCATACATGGAAGTATCGTCTTATATCAGAGTGGTGAAAATTATGGAAACAGTTTAATATTTCTTTCACAATGATGATTTGCGAGTAGGTTCCATTGGAGATTCTATTAGAAATAAAAAAATACTCTTCTGTTGCTTAAAAAAAAAATTTCCGCCATCTTGGAACCGCCATTTTGAGTCCAACTTCATTTTTTTAAATGGCGAGGTGATCATTATGATGCATCATCCCCATACGGAATTTCAAGACAAAATTAATGGCGGAAACCGCACCGTGATATCTCAAAACGTTTTTAAAGTTATTCACGTTCAAACTCTCTTAGATAAGATTCTTTTAAAATATTACTTCCATTGATTCTAATACTCAATCACTTGAGCAAATTTAAGCAGTAAATTTGAGTTTAGATTCATCGGATCAACGTTCATACAAAACTTTCAAATTGAAAGCTAGTAGTAGAATTTTCATTGTGACCATGACTTTCCACCACCAATCTATGTAATTACTCAAGTGTTTTTCATGATCACAAAAGTCATACCCTATAACATCATAACTATTTACATGAATGTTCAATAATTTATTAGGTGGTCTATTAGATCTAATCAAATTTTTCATCTATTAAGGCTAGGCTCCTGTAAAAAATGCCCTTAAAATGTTATAATAATAGGCCTACTAATATGTTATAGCCAATATTTATTTAACGTATAGATTCAATAAAATTAGTCCGATCCTACACTATTCAACCACAAGTTATTGAATTCATTTCACCAATTTTTTGAAAAATCTAGCAGTTTCCAGTTTCTTCATACTATAGGCTACATCTTACTATATTCAACATTATCATTTAAATTGAATAATAAATGAAGAGTAATAATTTTAGGAAGTCTTTTGGAATTATCAGCATGGTTTTTCTTTTTCAGCATGCATCTTCTTTGTCTTATTAGGTTTTTGGTATTGATGGAAATTCCACAGCCAAATGACCATAGCTTAATCAATTGTCTCATCATGTCTTTTTAGACTTTTTTATATTAGAGTTATCTTCAGTATTAATTGAATCATTATTTTTGCTCTCATTCATTCTACTTTCGACCTTTCTTTTACTATTCTGATTATTGTTGTTGTTTTTATTATTATTACTGCTGTTTTTATTGTTTTTAACAGTTTTATCATGTTTTTTGGAATTATTTCTAAGGTCATTGTTATTGTTTTGTCTAAGTTTGTAATTATTGTTGTTGTAGTCACTTGCATATTCCAGACAAGCTATATAATTGCATGATTCGCGTTTTGATGCTGATTTTCTGACGAGAGCGACCTGTTTAGCTAGATGTGGAGGCAGCAGTATTTCCATTGCTCTGAAAAAAACAAAATTCATTAAAATAAATATATTCTAAGATAATACAAGATTATAAGATTATGAAAGAAACATTTATTCGAATGTTCTTATGTTGGCACAGTTAGAAGCCAAGATAATAATAATAATATTTTATTAGTTACCTAATAAAATAGAGTTATTCATCTTCCTGCTATTTCAATAAATATGTTAGTGCAGCCTAAATCTGTTACTGGTGTCACTTGAGTTTTCTGCAGATTAAAATACCAATAATAATATTAAATAAAAATACTAAGAAATTATCAAAAACCACAGATTTATTGACAATGGTGTAACAACCGAAACCGGTCTTTCTAGTATCAATAAATCTGTGGTTTTTCACAATTTCTTGGTATTTTTATGTAATATGAATAATTACCACAATATCAACTTCTCAACTACACAAAATCCCAATAATAACAGACTTTAATACAAATCATGTCTTTTAAAAGACCTGATCACCTTATTTTTTCATGAATCATTGGAAGTTTTATTGTTATTGTAAGATTAATATATAATATCATTGTATTTATAAGGTGATATTGACCACTCTTGTTCAAACTGAAGAAATCAACTTCGACCACTTTTTGTAATGATAAGTGCAGCAACAGTAGGCCTACTCCCCCACTAGCTTCAAAATCAATTATAATTATAAGATATCGTGGACGAATAATGCAAACATTCTATCTTTTTATCCTGCTATATATCTCTATCTTTCCTCTATGGTTATAATTAATTCAAGTTAATTTATCACGAGAAGAGCTCTGGGTGTATTCAGATTTTCCAGGTGAGTGCAGATAAGCTACACTAGCTATATTCTCAAAAAATATAATAAGATCAAATGAATATTATACAATTATTATATTGATTATAAGTTATACGATGATATTTTAATACAAATATGATACGATTTTCATATCATATTCCACAGTGATATATTCATGATAATACGATGACCGTAGACGCGTAGACTAATCCAGTGCAAAAGGCACAGTAGTTGAAGGCCTGCATTATAACCTAGTATCATACCCTTTATATTTATGTATTATCATTATCATTATCTTTAAACCTATAGATTTTCAGAACTGTGAATGCTTAGTAACTTCTCAAGAAGGCTGCCAGAGAGTGCCACCGTACGTCTGTTGGCAGTTGAAATTATCTGTAGTTCTCGTACTTGAGCCACTAGATCGCAGGACCTGTCATACAACGAATACAAGCATGTGTCTGTGTCTGCCCTGCGCTCATCGCTCAAACAGTACATCAGTATCCTAATGCTAAAAAAATCCTCTTTAGAAGGCAACGATACACTGCTTTACGAATTTTTTTCCCAGTACATTAACATCAGTAATGGGTTCAGGGGCCACCCCCCGTCAAAGTCTTAACTAACCTTAGATTGTTTAGGCTATTCTATGCCCCAACTGAAAAAGTAAAAGGAGATTTTGAAAATGGAAAATCTTAATAAGTATAATAAGTAGTGAATACAGAGGAAATTACTGAGAAATTTCAATTATTCAATTGTTGATGAATCAATAACTATTATTAAACGACAATCCAAATTAAATACTGTTAATCATCCCGAAGACTTCTGCTACTGCAAATATTTACAACAGGGTAAACAGCTAGATGGAGATTCGATGAGTTTTCCATTCCACTTAACACTCATTTAATTTGGATTTTCGTTTAATAATAACTAATATATTATATGTAGTGAATAGTAAGTACCGTACTGAACACATAAAAATAGAATGTTAGTTTTTTCAGTAGAAATCGCGTAAAATCGCACCAGATTAAAATATTTTTCAAAACCTCGCACCCTTGTTTGGAGGGGGGGGGGGTAACGCATACCCCCGACACCCCCAAAGTTGCTGCCCACCCCAAAATTGAGGTGCTTTCTACGCCAACTTTAAAAAGATCTCACTTTTTTCAACTTTCTTTGGAGCCCCCAAGAATTTCAGTTTGCGTCAGTTTGCATCAAATCCCTCCACCCCCCCCCTCTGTGGACACACCCCTGGTATAGTCATGAAGCAGAATCATGCTATAGACAAACGTACGATAATAATCCGATGGAAATTGATGAGGCCCCGCTCACACCTCTGCACCCACAGACGTTACCAATTCGTCAGGTGTATTACAAAAATACTTATTCAATATGAAATATCAATTCCAATTTATAATCAGCTGTAGACAACGTTAATCAAGTCTTATCAGGCAACGTTGCATTCATCTGTTCCAATTTCCATCGGACTATTCCCGTGCGGTTGGCTATAATTATTATATAGCAGTACCTGTCATGAGAGCTATTACTGCAAAAGTTTGTCATAGTTGTGAATGAAGATTGTATAATATTTAAATCAGGGCTCTCAATATTGACAGCGGGATCATAAGAGAATCTACTAAATTCTATTCGTTTTGAACTATTTTGACGACAGTACAGTCCAATTTTTTGATAATAGTTATTAAAAACTAGTACTCACGTATGGAGCGCTTACTGATTTTTTAAATCCATTTTCAACACTGAGTAGATCTAGTAGTTATTAAAAACTAGTAAGTATTCACGTGTGGAGCTCTCTCGGATTTTTTAAATTCATTCCCAACACTGAGTATTAGTTATTAAAAACTAGTACTCATGGGTGAAGCGCTTTCCGATTTGAAAAATCCATTTTCAACACCCATTATTCAAAAATAACCTGTAGTGTCGTCAAAATAGTTCAAAACGAATTATTAACTTGCAGTTTGTCATGGATAGTTGAATAGATGAATACTAATAATTTATATACCTTGATGAGGTACGGTATGCATTTCAATCACATTTGATCATTTCAGTTACACTTAGAAACATACATTTGAAAAAGTTCACTGCATTACTGCAGAGAAAGCCAATATGATAGCTAAGAGCCAATGGACCAACCTTAGATTTCACGCAGGTTCATGAAGTTATAGATTATTGTGTGATTACTGTGCTGTATGTCTACAATAGTTTATGTTACTATATGCGCTAAATTTTTCTAGTTGACATTACAACTATTTTGCGGCGGCGGTGTAATAAATTATGGATGCACCTCTAAATTTATAGACGGGGACGATACTGCGCCTCTGGCAATAATTCAATTTATTGATTCGATGATACACAATTATTATTCATTATATTTATTGGGGTAGGATGAACAGGCATACAGCCATAACTGTTCCTCCCCCAAATAAAGTGCAGAAGTAGGTTAGTGAAGTGAGAAGTAGGAAGTACGTTAGTCCAGAAAGAAGGTTATGTTTTTCCACGTATACTATGTTTCCATGAGAAAATACTTATAATATTATAGTTCAACAGTTCAAGTACTCGATTATTTTTATATCTATTCGAATCATGACAACACAGTTTATCGATATAAGATGCCTAATTGATTTTCGCTTTATTGGGAGCTCATGTTCTACAAGACATTTCTCTACTACCCTCAATTCTATTCAGTAGAATATAATAAAGAAGGAACTGTAGGACAAGGGTGGTTGACAAAGACAAGGAACAACGGAGAAAGACAAAGAAGGGTAGGATAAGGAACTGCAGAGTGGTTGACAAACTGATGCGATTGACGTCATCACTCCTGCAGTTGACCTTCATCAACAGAAGGCTAGCAGAATAATAGCAGCCAGCATTCGGTGCAAACATATGCTTCAAAACAAAAGGAGACGTTCCTGAACTGGCGACACTCTGAACAGAATTGGTACCTGACTTGTGCAAAGATGAAAGATCTCTAAATTGACAAAGGGAAAGATCTTTCTTAGAACACGTCCGAGTATTTTGCCTGAGGGCCAAGCAATATTGTGAAAGTAAATCCTGTCACTGATTCAAACAATAACTTGGACACGTACAGATTTCCCCGGCCAATAAATAAAATGTCTTCGACACAACCTTTCTGGAAGCTGCTTTGTCTTTCTGTTATCTGCAAAACATTCTCATGGTCGTTCTTACGGGAAAATAATATGGAGGTCTTTATTTCTGAAGCCAAAAGAAGATGGAACACAAAGTTTGTATTCCATGAAAAGTTTATTCAATGTAAGCCAAACTTCAAAGGTGCTGAATTCAACAGATTCCTCTTTTCCAAGTTGTGATGGATTTATTAGCTGACTGAAAATTAGAAGTTCAGCAGTGTGTACAATGTATGTATTCATACATTGAATATGCGGATCCTCACGGCTCAATGGTACATGTTCATAATAGAACCATGCCATGCTGATATCTATAAAAAAAGTCAGAATAAGGTGCAATCTATTCACTCTATTCACTTCTCTATTCACTTGACAAAGTTAGTCCCATTCTTTGAATATTTAGTTTTGGAATAAATGAATGAATTCAATATGGAAATGAATGATTGCTTCATGAGCTACATCTTTAAAACGTGAACAAATTCTCAATTTATCAATTGAAATAAATTCAAGAAAAAGTGTATTGGGCGAATACTGAACTGAATATGATGAAACATTTCATTACTACCAATAATAGTTTATAATACCTATCTAAAAATATTTGCTTTCATAGAAGGGCTTGAAACTATAATAGCATTTATTGATATTCCACAATGACTTTCTTTGATCAGAAACGATTGATAGCCAGCTGTTTCGCAATTATTACAAGTTAAGTTTTCTCGATGGATGATGCATTTGCGTTTGCGTTTTGCGATGTGAGTGACTAATGAGGTTACTTATGACATGATCTGAAATCAATGCTCTCAGCGGGTTTCGAACCCATCACTATTCACTATTGTTCCCGTCATGCGCATTAACATTACGGTAGTCTATTAAATGTTGGATTTGACTGATCGATCGCAGACGCAATGAGTTGGAGATAGTCTGAATATAATTTATAATAATCACGAAAAAACTATCACATAATGAACCTCTCTCATCCTCTCATTGTGGGCGAACAAGTGTTGAAATAGGATTCATGGGTATTAGTATGCATAGGCCTGTGTGTAGTATTTGAATAATAATTATAATATTGTTAAATATACTTTACCTGAGAGGTTTGTTTCCCACTTGCATAACCCTCACAGCTTGTCCGAGTTCACAAGCCAATCTTTCGCTGCAGTCTTTCCCCTCAATAGCTTCGAACACAATTTTCGATAAATCGGTCAAATTTTCCTCGGAAGCAGCTTCCTTGACGGCAGCAGCGTCAGATCTGTGATTTCCAAACTTCGGCATGAAAAGGATTGAGAGGACAAACATCATAGCTACACTGACAAAACTAGCCATAGCGAAAAAAAGAGGCTGGATGCTTTTGGTAGGACCTTGTTGCATCATCATCATGGCCATATCCTGCTGGGTCATCATGCCAGAATTATTATTTCCATCCATTTGTTGGTTTTGTCCATCATTTCCATTTCCCATCAAGTTTTTAATCGGGTAGAAATAGTAGTAGTATCCAGGAATTGTACCTTGCTCAGGTGTACTTGTCAAATCGTTTTCTGGAAAATAGTTTTAGTTCATTACTACACTCCGATCAATAATATCAATGATGACTATTGATAAGTAATATTATTTCAATGTTCTTCTACACATAGAAACAGTTTTTTTTACTTCTAGAGAAAAACTCGGATCACCACATTATCAGTATCGTGTCCAATACAGTGAGAATATTATCCCAATAGATTAAAATTCTTATGGCACTTTTGATACACGCTCGGCCGGGCTGAGTGGCAATAGACCCATTAGAACTATTGTAGTATAATTACATGTTCACTGTACCGGACAGGTAGGCCTACACCCATACTGATATGTGCAAATCAAGCTTTACTCAGCGATTTCTACATGATTGAGTTTTTCTGCAAGTATTAAATCATTTCAACTTTCACCTATATAATCAACTTCCATTAAGTAAAAAATTTCAAAGCGAGCCCACGAGTAAAACGAGACCATGACAACTCAATAGACGAGTAGTCTACAACCAGCATTACTAAAAGCGTATTACCATATATTTACTTTTATTTATATTTACTCCAGTTTATTATTTAGTTACTATTTATTACTATATAGCGTGTGCCCGAGCCGCGGACTCTTCAGTCGACTCATCCGCCGCAAGTGCAAAAACCTCCTCGTGTGTTTCTAGCCAAATTCGATCAGCATACAATAGATAATTTGTGCATTGAGTAGATAAGAGTACAATTTGTACAATCAAAGTTAAATTCACCTTGAAGCAAGAGTACTTCAATTTCAATGAATCAATTCAATGAAACGTTTGAAAATGTATTTTTTTTAAATTGTGTTATCATTGTGTTATCATGAGTATCAAAATCACCAATCACCCATCTCATCATACACATTCCTCATATCATTATTGTAGGAACATGTGAATCAAAAGAGGATTCAGGGGCTTAGCTTGAAGAATAATCCTAACAGTCAATCTCCTATACAGCTCCTAGTTCATATTTGTATTTCAGTCTATATTAGGATATTACAAACTCTGAAGAGTTGTGAATAAATAAATAAATAAAATAATCTATATTGGGAATTCGGAGAAGACCATACAGTATGAACTTGGTTGAACACAACTCCTGAAATGAATAAACTGAGAGAGATTATTGCTCCTGTATTGATGTATCCTATTTTTCTACTGCCATTCATTTTCAATGTGCAACTAATTATTTTAAGTTCATATCATGCTCAAGTAACCCAAATGTTCATTCATTGGATATTTTCAGCTAGCAACGTATATGAAAAATTGCTGCTAGTATAATTTTGAGAATGGATCATTGTATTCATTTATTATGTCAGAATGAAACTCACTCTCATTTCTTCTCCAACATTCAATGACTTTGAAATTTTTAACAACTTCAAATTAATATAATTCTCACCTGAGAGTTGCTGACCCATTGAAGTAAGATTAGTGCCTTTACTGACGGCAGCTTGATACAACGCTAGAAGTTCTTGTTTGGACAATGGAGCGGGTGGAATGTCATCTTGCATATGGTTATCACCATCTGAACCAGCCAGGTCCTTAAAAAGTAACATTTCATCAATCAATCTCCTGATAATCCACTCAGCTGTGATTGTGATAATACAGCTTGAAATAATATACGCATGTGAATTGTGAAGGAAGGTCTATGTAATGCATGTCACATGCGTATAATATCAAGTATTATCGGCTTATTAGTATACTTATTAGTATCAGGTATTAAAGGCTTATTTTACTTTATTTCATTCACACCTTTTGTATGGAGGTCTTCTTTGGAAAACTCTAGTGGAGCTGGGGAGGTTTTCCTCTGTCAAAAAAGAGCCTTAAGAACTGTTTTCAGTATGAGTGTAACAGACTCATGTTAGCCAGTATTTATAGAGCATGGTATACTTACTCTGCCTAGCATCTTATCTTACAAAGTTTAATGTATATGAAGGAAAACCTTCCATCACTAAATCTCAGGGGCGCAAATCATAGTCATGACACCCACCGAAACAGGACAGACTTGGAGCATGCTAGGCTAACAAAGACGCAAAACTCCCATCTCAACACTGGAATAAAACTTTTTAATGAAATTGAGTGCTAGTCTGCTATAGAGGCGGATGGGAAAGTATTCAAGGTTTCCATCATTAAATGGTTGAAAATGAAAGCAGTTTACTCGGTAGGACAGTTTTTAGCTGGGAGTACTACTGATGTAACAATTTGAAGTTGTTCCCTTTTCTTATAATATAAACGTATTGACTTTAATTATCTGATCTCACTGATAAGTGACTGAATGTTTTATGTAGCCTACAGTGTGTGAATGCATTAATTTTATTGATACATTGTATTTTGTACTTTCATTTGTTCTGTGACTTTGTCAATGCTCTTGAGCGGGACGACAATTAATGATTCTTGATTCTTGATTACTGAAGTAACAATGCTCATTATCATTAGCTCATTGGCGTGAATGAATTATTTGCTTCAATGAAAACTAATTTAAAACTGTAGAAAATTACTGGGATCGCTGTCCATGGAAATCATACATTCAAATATGAAATTTGATCAATAATATATAACTTCATCCATGTAAAGATGTCTGAATAATTTTCAATCCTCATTTCCATAATTCATGGGTAAGGAGATGATGGATCAACCTAGTTAGAGCATAGAAAATAGAGTACAATGGATTTTTTCGTGATCGTTTCTTCAGTCAACTATTCTACTCTTTTCGAACGCACTTTTAAAATTGCACATACTCTTCATCAGAATATGGAAAAGCATGAAAGCAGTGAATTTCTGGTAATAGCCTAGGAAACATTGCTCTTGGAATATTTTATACACTATTCATATAAAATGAATACGGTGGAGACAATAAAGTGCTTTATTTATATTGCTTTAATCATATTGCGTAAAATACTCTGATATTAAAAACCAATAAATTAAATATGCCCACTTGCTACAGGCTACAGCGTATAATACAACTTGGACAAATCAAGAATCAAATAATTTTACACGGAAAACTTGATACAAACGATAGAAGTATAATACAACGGAGCTGCAAAAAGAAACATTTCAAAGCTAGTAATATCTACACCGATGATTATAGTTGAATTTGAACGTTCCTGTATAGCCTCCTACTATCAATCTTAGGACTTGAAATTTATAGTTTGTGATAGGAGCTTGAACTTACTAAAAACGAACATTTTATTTATTTAGATGAAATGAGATTGCAAGTTGAAAACTGAAGTTTTAAAGTTGACTACTTGAAAATCTAAGATTCTAAAATTAAGAAAATATCACAGATAGACAATAGAATATTACAATAGTATAGGATGCACTGTACTGATGAAGTGTAATATACATCGGTCACGGTCAGTATTCTAATGGATTAGAATACTAGGCACGAGAACACTGTCAGACAAGTCAAAAAAAAAATGTATGCGAGAAGATCAAGTACTAGGCCTACGTTGCTCTTTGATGTGTGAAATCTTGTTAGTAATCACATAGCTCAGCACGATTTGATTAGAATCAACCAACTCTTTTAATATTTTTGTTTTTGAGATGAGCAACATGAAACTTTCGTGGAAATTCATCACATAATCTCAATCCACTGAATGAAGAATACATTATAATTCATCGAATGTTCAACTCTTACAACAACTGCCCTTCGTGGTCTCCCCTATTAAATTTTCGCGTATATTCACAGCATGATTATGATTGTATTCAATCCAATTATTATTTACTAATACTTCTACACTTTGACAATGAACTATACTCTTGTACAATGTTCTTCTATATTTGTTGTGAGCACTAGTATAGAAAATATGAATAATTTGAATTATAATATACTGCAGAATACTAACTATTACTGGTTCATGCCTAGAATATTGTAATTATGAGAGAAACAAAGGATTATAAATGAGATCTTATATTTTATGAATCTCCTGGCTAAATAATATTATACGAGAGCAAAGTCATTGTTCAAAATGCGTCTATCCATAGAGGAAGATAAGAGACTTGCATTCCTAGCAAATGCATGAGTTATCTTGAAAACTATGCTTCACCATGCATTTCTAAAGAAAGCTAGATAGCATTCTCAATTATAGTCTAGAATTTTATTAGACTGTAGCTAAGTTAATTCTGGAAATATGAGATATCATATAGGTCAAGAAACTTGAGATGGAAATGAGAATTGCTGAGACATGCTGATTGACTGACCTCGTAATGGGAATGTTGCTCACTATCTGTAGGTGGAGTCGATAGAATTTGCAGTAGTATGTTTCTTACTTCTGGATCAGTCTCATAATTTGCTGTATCAGACTTGTCTAGTGCATTGAGTCTATTGGATATTACTCTAGACAAGCTTTGAAATCTATCAGTTTGTATCCTTCTCACGACAGATTGTAGGAAACTGGCGCCTGCGGGATCATTTTGTCCCTCAATAAGCAGTACATTATAGATCAGCACCAATGCTGTCACATAGGAGAGCCTTATTATCATCCTAGAAAAAAAGAAATTCGTTAAAAACTCAAATCACATCAAACTATGAAGAATTCCATAAATAGTAAGTGAGAAAATAGTAATTTGTTTACAATCTCTTATCAAAGTAATAAAATTGAATGAAAATGAAAAAAAAAAATTTTGTATTCTTTAAAAAATGATATATTGTAAAAATATAAAGACTGTACGGAGTTACTAAGAAAAGTTTCTCACATGAGTGGCTGCTTGTTAATGAGTGAGGAAAGAGTTCTATTATAATATAAGTTAGTACATTGAAACATGTGAATAGAATGAATCACAATCGAGTGAGATGAAAAATATTGTGTCTAATATGGTACTACAGGGAAACTAGTTCACATGAGAAAAGAAATACACACGATACATGAATAATTCATATCACTGATTTATCATAAATATCGAGAATAACTTTTAGCAATAAAAATGAAACGAATATAGTAGGCCTACCCTTTTTGAAAACATATTTCACTTTTCAATACTTGATTTTTGTGATACACATTAGAAGATACTAATTAATTATACAAAAATTAAATGAATGAGTATAGGCCTAGGCATAGATTAAAAATACAGTTTAAATTTAATAGCTATTTATTAGGCTCTGGTCTAGACCTACTCGGAAAATCGAAAAAACCTAAACTATCAAATTTCACTTTTTAAGTGTTAGTGAACATTATAGTTGCATTTACTTATATAATTAACACTTTTAACAAAAAAGTTAGATAAATCCGATTTCAAATGTACTCATTCATCCCATTTTTCTATAATTTATTAATATCTTCAGATAAGAATAACTTTGGGAAGGTTTGAGATATAAGAAGGTTGGTTGCGGTTTTCACCATTCATTTTCTCTTGAATTTCTGTAAAGGGAACATATATCGTATTAAAAAAATGAAATTGTATTTAGATTGACGGTTCTCAGATGACGAAGCAAAATTTTGAAGCGACTAATATTGATATGTTCATATCCGTAGTCCGTACAGAAACGTACAGAGGCTCAGCTTAGGGTCTAAAAGTTTCTTGTATAGAGAGAGAGAGCTTCAAAGATTCGCCACCAATACGACCAAAATCGGCCTTTTCCAGCGTTTTTCTGCGTTTTCTCAGTCAACTGGAAAAAGCCTGAAAGTATTTAAGAAAGAGCCTGGAAGAGCCTGTAATTGAGAATTTGATGCGATGAAGCAAGCTCAAAATACTAGTATAATAACGAGGAAACTGGAAACATGTATAATAGATTTGACAAAAAAACTTTTACCTATTATTATTCTATTTAAATAATATTTATTCTATTTAAATATTAATTCTATTCTCTTGTGCAAGTTTCTATCCTATTCTCTGATGGTGTAATTCGAAAAATGAGAGTGAAGGAATAACACGTAGGAGAGAAGAATCTATGAAAACAATACTTATTGATGAATAAACCAATAGTTCATCTTACCGCCAATATAATGATATAATTAATTTAATTATACAGGACTATATGTTATGCTATTTCAATGTGATCATAATTTTGATTGCCCGTGGAGAGTACACAATAATATAAAGAGGAATAAGACGAAGTAATATTTGTAATTTCTTGTTTTTGAAAGTTAAAACTTGAAATCATCATCTCCACTTTTGAATTTTATGTCGAAGATAATACAGCAGTTGAGGATTTAGATAAGAAGGATCTTATCAGTTCTCTGCTTCATTCCAATCATTACTATCGAAAAATAAAACCAACTTTTAGAAACAGGTTCAGATTGGAGAGAGTTTTTCGAAATGAATTGGTGGATTTATAATTTAATTATTCCAAAAGCACAGATTTGATTATCTGTGCATATTCTCTTGCATCTTGATGGTGCAATTCAAAAAATGAGAATGAAGAAATAATACGGTAGAAAAAATAATATTCTGGAAAAGAAACACATCAACCAAGGAGCCTATTCTTCACATTAAGTCAAAAACCCTAAATTTAAGAAATTTGTCAGCCTGCTAGAGTTTGGAAGAAAACAGTTTATTATATTTTTGGTCTTAATGCTACGTAAACAGTTATGATCCAAATATTATTATTTCGAATTTATTTGCTCTTTATTCGGATTGATACATACGCAATCACACATTATCAACCAAGATAGAAGTACCATGCAAAAGAACCTGAAGCTCACAATTCTATGAGATTATTGTATTAAAATAATGAAAAATATTGTAATGACTGCCCCTGACATTTTATTTCAGCCATTCTATTGTAATTGTATTTTTCTTAAAGGGATAGACTTCTTATAGTAATGATATAAATAACAGATGATATCAGTGGGTAAATTTGATATTGTTATTAGGTGAGGTGATTTGTTTGAAGCAATCAACTCAAAGCTTAAATCGAATAATATTTTTTAGTGTGATTCAACCTTAATTCAAGTCTTTCAGTCACTTCATGAGAAAATATCTATAAGAATGGTCTGATAAACTCAGAATAAAAAATTATGTTTTCTCTTATATCCATAACGCTCCAATTTTTTCGTGATGACTAGAGTAGGACCTTATTTACTAACAGAGAGAAACTAGAGATATCGCCAATTGATGAGTATGCAAGTGTACGCGTCACGTAATAAATTGGATACGGGACCCAATTTCTTTAAGAGTACAATAGCTTCTTCGGAGGACAATGGAAGTGAGATTATGATAGATAGTTTTATGAACCAAGACTACTTTTCCCAATGCATTCAATTACAAAGGTAGAAAAAGTTAGGGTTATTTGAGCAGTTTAACTCCCGTAAAAGTCGAAAATCTGAATTAATAAGATGAATGTGTCATTGGGAATCGCAAGCTAGTGAATCTGCAGTTGAGTGGAGCATATTTCGAGGGTACAATAGTGAAATAGGAAGAGCCGAGAAATAACTAGAAGTAAAGCTAGAAAAAATAGCAGTCAGCTGTCACTATCACCTTTTGACTATAGTCTGAGCCCTTGTGACATTTTTTCTTAGGATGATGCTCATATTGCCTGGGCTTGTGAATGGGTATTGGGAGGAATGATTAGTAGGATTTAGTCCACTCTATAAAATTTTCAGGATACCCATAATATGAATGGTCACATTATTCAGCTTCAAAAGAATTCTAAAAATAACAAGCTTTCTGGGAATATACTTCATACAATTGAGTAAGGGTGATAGCCTGGTAAGAATAGAACAATGTGCTCTAAATAGAATGTCAATTTTGGGGCCTAATGGCGTGGAAGAAGAATAAGATTCAAAATACATTTTCAAGGAACGCACTTACAGATATGAACTGTTTCTGGCGAAATACAATCAGTCATATGAATAAAATCAGAGCAAATGCTCATGAACAAGAGCATGGAGCATAAGGTTTTGCTCATGAGCAAAAGGTAGAAGAAAAAGCATTTGCTCATTTTTATATGAATAAGCTTTACCTTTAACTCTTACCTTATGCTCCTGAACTCTGGAGCAAATGCTCACATATTTCAAAGATTCTTCATCAGCTGATTCGCATTTGTAGCCTTACTTTGTTTTTATAGCTCACGGAAGCGCTAAATATGCAAGTAGGGGGCACCGCTTGTGTTTGCATCGACTGCTCTGTTTTCTATTTATGAATAGTGTTTTAGGTTAGTTGAGTTTGGAATTTTGAATAATAGCGTGAAAAAATGTCATCTCTATAATAATCTTCAACATATTCTAATAATATCAATAGCCTTCTTATAATCGTCTACACTCTCATCTTCTTAAAAGCCCATTTCCTATTTTGTGATGACTATCTTTATATCAGGTAGCTATCTTTATATCAGGTTGCTATCTTTTGTATTTATTCTTTTGTAGGAATAATGGTGATATATAATGGTAAGAGTCTTATAGTTCTCGACTATTGGTTGTGATCGTATCTGGTATAGTTTCCCTTCCTCATACGAATTAGCTGAGCCATTTTTCTATGAGCATAAGGTGAAAAGCTGCTCTAGACTAGACTCAACTTTTTTTAAGCATTTGCTTCAAAAGTTGAGCAAATGCTCTAGTTTGTTCATACAATTTTGAATATAAGCTTTTACCTTTGAGCAAATGCTCGAACTATTCTTTCGATGAGCATGAGCAAAAGGTTTTGCTCACGTTGATTCATAGAAAATGAAGCAAATGCTCAACTTTATTCATATGGCCCATTATTTTTGCTCATTAAGCTTACAAGAAACAACCTACAAATCTCTTCCGTCCCCACAAGTTATATTTGGATTTTTGCATAATAAAAGAACACTTCTACTCGATGTTATAGGTTGAGATGCAATTATTATTGTCAAAGTATTGTTTCGTGTTTGAGCATATATGAGCATAACTTCCAATTTATCGTGTGTCCTCTCCACGTTTGTTCATTTGAGCAATAGAACCCTTCCTGAATAGCGGACATTTTTACGGTATAGACGACACCTCTGAACAATCAATAAGTGATTTTTCAACTTGTAACCGTCTGTTCGCATTACTGGCCTCAAACAGTCACCCTTTCAACTTTCAACAGTTCAACCGATAGCATGGCGCTTATATTATTATTTTTGTACAACATTTTTGAAACGAATTTGCCTGTATTACTTCCTTTAACTCTTATACTGGAGGTCTATATAAAATATTAATATAAATGGTCAGCCCTCTGGCCTGAAGACCTCGCTCATGAACTATTGCAATGATTTTGAAATTCGCGAATTATGCAAATCAATAGAACTTTATAGTTTACTCTGTATGGGTAAATAAGTCAAAATCTAAATCCAAGACAAACAGCTGACATCACGTGTTAGCGCATAAAATACTGTGTGATAACTCCCAAATAGCGTCAGCTTTCATATTTTAATGGGGGAAAATTGTACAAAACACAAATCAGCAGTTAGCTGGATCCTGGATGATGAATCAGTACAATTTTTTGTAATGCACTTTCATATTATATCCTCAACAAAGACGAAGGAGTGAGTTAATTTAGTTGGTCAACGAACTCGATCTGTATGAATGGTTCAAAGAATATGATGAGTTGATAATTTGAAGTTGAATTATGAAGGCAATCAGAAGTGATCTTTTAATAAGAGCCATAAACCAACGAAGACTTTATTCTAGGCTCCAGTCATCAATAGCTCACTAGGCCTACGCTCGTTCAATAAATTGTAAATACACTGATATAACTTTCAGTTTTCTGAGAGTATTTTTTATTCAATTAAACGTATAGATGTTAGAAATTGATTACTTCATAAATATTAATCTACTAATGAATGTTTTATTATAATATCGTATCGTTTGTAAAGATTGAGATGTGACATGGTTTCCGTAATTTTATTTATTTTAGTGGTTTGAATAAGCTCTATTTTCTTTCTATTGACATGTTTGCGAACTCACTGTCGGCGCACAAGTTTTTCTTTGCCGGTAGTGCCATTTTGTAAGTTAGAATATTTATTTCATCAATCTATATTATTTTATGGCGTAATAAATGAATTTGAATTGGAGCTAATCAATAGTATTTGACTGATGTTATAAACGAAAACAACAGGGACCCTCCTTATATATTATATGATTACCAATTATAATACCTACTGTAAATATAACTATCAAGTGATGTTTATACTTTAAGCTTTAAACTTTGTAATTATCATTAAGGATGAATAAATTTTAATTTGAATTTGAACAGAGTATAAACGAAAATTGCAAGTAGAAAGTTTATAAGCTGAGGATCATTGTGATGGGAATCCGAATCGTCGAAAGGTAATGATAA
The DNA here is from genome assembly GCF_014356525.2 of Nilaparvata lugens. Taxonomy (NCBI): domain Eukaryota; kingdom Metazoa; phylum Arthropoda; class Insecta; order Hemiptera; family Delphacidae; genus Nilaparvata; species Nilaparvata lugens. The sequence goes on along the minus strand of NC_052518.1, from coordinate 80,633,175 downwards.
TAGGAGGAAAATAATGATTGAAAGATTAAAGATAAAAGTGATGATGAAACTACTGTTTCAACACACCATGTTTCACTCCAAGCACAAGAGTTGGTGATTATCCTACTTACTTCTAATACCGATAATGTAATAATACAGCAATAAAACTATCATGATAATGTTTGCTGAAAATTGATGTTCATGATATTATTATGCTGTTGATGGGAATAATTCATAAATGTGTCCACTCAGACATCAAGGGCTTGAATAACAGACATCAAGGGTTTCTCATGAATGTGAAAAGTGGTGGGCGGTGGGGGCTCATTCAAATATTGTTCTGTATTAGGAATGTGTTACTGTCATCAGCAGTTTGATAGTTGAAGCACTCACTTTAATGAAACAAATAATGCTCTCAGCTTTTGCGATATTCTTATCTGATGAATGAAATGAATGTACACACTTCATTTCACTCCTCACATTTCTCACTCTTTACATAGCATACTTCTTTATTATTCCAGAATAAATCGATTCTGCCACCCTAAGAATCTAAAAATGTTTAATGTATTATATATTTGAATAAGCTCAACAAGTATAATGAGATAATAATAATTTCTTATCAATATTCAAGCCTCCAGAAAGATAATCGTTTTCAGATACTTATGGGATCAATGAATGAAATTGGAAATATCACCTTATTTAAAACTATAGTTCCAACGTTATTCATGAATAGGCAACGAATTCATCAATTTAATATTGATAACTCTCAATTATACTTCATAAAACTCTCGATTCAAGGAAAGCGTTGAATCATATCATGGAGATATGGTGTTGACTGAAAATTTGCTGTTCAGTATAAAATATAAGTACGTTACTGCTAAATTTAACAAGTATCATTACTATTCCTATTCATGAAATTTTTTCCAATATAATACTACACTAATCCCTATTCACTAAAACATATTTCTCGGCAGGAAAAATTCTCGAGACATCACCAGGGCTTATCAATCATAAGTTAAATATTCTAAGATACTTTTTATTTACTTAGTGAGTAATTAGCATGCGTTGTTATCGGGAAGTCGTAATCCCTTTTTTAATGGATTCAAACCTTATTTTTAACTCTGAGAACAATGTGATAACAATAGAGTGTTATCCATGTCCGACGTATACCAACAAATATTTTCTCTTAGAAATATTATTTTCTTGAATAAGTCTGAAAATGATTGGAATGATTCTTGTAGTATTGCAAGTTCAAAAATGTAACGTTTAACCTCCATGTTTTAAATCGCAATCAAATAGGAAGTTTTATTGCAGTCCGTTGGATAATAGAGAATTACAGCAGACCAAAAAACAAAATAATTCCACCACAGAAAACAATGCTTGATTAGATAATTCTCAACTGTATAAAATGATGTTCATTATAGTTTCCAATCACTGTTTTATTGATATTTGCTCATATCTTGGAAGAATTTGTGCGGAGATAATGGTAGGTATAATGATTAGGTTTAAATACAAGTTAACATTACTTTAATGTTAACAACAGAAAAGTAAGCTAGAGCTTATATGTCATTGGTCCTTGCCAATAATTGATTATTGATCCAATTTATAAAATTCATTTATTCGATTTTATTCAATACGCTAATTAACATTTTATAAATCAACCTAAATATAACACTGGGGTCCGTGGGGTGTTTCACACCTTAGACATTTTTATTTCAGTCTCCCTCCTTTAAAGCAATATATTGGGATATTCCCCACCTACGTAAATTCAATTCGCATTATTCTGATGTATTAGCCTCATTGTCACTGAATAACTGTAGATTGAATAAACCAACTAGATTGACTCTAGCAGCAGTGTGCTGCTACTGCTCAGACAGCGACTAGACGCAACTGTCAGCTCTGGGGCATGGATTGTAGGCCTACAAACCAAGAATAGTGTATAGTGCTATAAACCATCCTTGGGTACAACCCAGTGTTATATTAGTGTATGCAATTTTCCAAGTTCAGCGTACTATACCAAGAGTTTTTGCTCATTTGATTTTTATTGAAGATTCACTCTTTCTGAGATAGTTTTTGTAAGATTTTTGCTATCTCTGTTTTATAGTTCCACCTGACCACAATTCACAGGATAATCCATATTCGACTCCTACCCAATTTATTGAGAATGAAAATGAAAAAATGAACCTAGTTTTGAGAATTATTGATTGTCTGAATGTGCAAAGTTATTTAAGTATGGATTTTCTACATATTTCATCAGTTATTGTATGAAATATGAATATGAATATGGATGAGTGTTCCAATAATTTTCATCGAAAAACATGAACTTTTGCTAGGGGTATTATTTAAGAAACTCCTATAATTCTATTTCCTTCGCATGAATACTAAATGAAAGTACTCATTTTTGACTTTCAGAGAATGTAAGTAAATAATGATCAACCAATTCTAAAAGTTATAAAAAAATATCTTCCCAACCCAATACATTTTAGTGGATAAAAGTTCAATGATCAGTGAAACCCCGATTAAAAACTTATACAAGAATGTTTTCGTTACTAAAAATGGTATCAGACCTTCGAAATATGACACATAGAAGATCTGTGGAGAGAATTTTCGAGAATTATCTAAATTCATAGGATCATCTGAGAAATAACTTAGGTAGTACCACACCCAGTGATATTTAGTGTATCATCTTTGCATGTGTTGAAGGTTAACAACCAGAGTAATAGGAAGAGATGTTTACTGAGAAAGATGGAAATATAAAATGCCAGTTCAAAGACCTAGTACTAGCACTAGGCCAAATTACAATATCAATAATGTACTTTATTCGCCGATGTGATCAAGGAATATACATGTAATGAATCTGTAAGCTGAGAATAGAAATACTGACAACCATTCTTTCCATTGTATTCACAATGCTGAACACTCATTTCGTCACTTCTACTGATTACTTCACGCATTCATCAACTAAATTGAACATTGTAAGCAAAACAGATTCCGATTATCAGGAAAGTTTCAATTATTGAGGAATAAGTTTCTTCGAACAAAACTTATTCACAAAAATGAGAAATGGATGAAAACAATGTTAAATTATGCAATTTATTCAATATATGAACTGTAGGGTTATTGATCATTTTTTACAATCTTGAGTTGTGCATTAACATGTTGTTGGAGATTATCTGACTCAATGATCTAGTATAGATATAGGCCCGCCCATAAGAGGGCCTATCAGATGCATTGATAAGCTAATGAATTTATCGATTGTTTTTGGATATTTCTAGTTTAGTTATGTAACATACGGTGGATCACGAATTGGAGATTATAAAAAGTTGCAATTGTGCATATGGGGCACTTACCTTTGTCCAAGGTCGCTGCTGGTCCAGAAGCTCGTCACAGACTGTGTCGATTGCGGATTGCGGCCGGAGAAGTATGTAGTATCAAGAAGAGCGGAACAATTTAGTATGGGGAAGAGATACGGAGGCTGCAGCGGAAGACTGGAATGCCGGGTGGAAGTGGGTCATTCGTGATGCTGTTCCTCAACCGATTGACCCCTGGGTTCATCCAGTAACGGCATCAAACAGCGAAACACATACATAGACACACGCATATACCTTGCTGCCTGCATAAGTGACAAATCTAGACCAGATTGTGAATCAAAGAAGCTGCGGATACCGGGATAAAGAGGGTCCTACACACTATCAAGGGCAATGTCAGTCACTCGCTCACGTAACAGCTTCCATCGCACCTCGCCCTCTCCGTGATGTGGCTTAATTGTAGCAATTGCCATTCCATACACCACGGTTAATCACCTGGTCAACGCCGCGAGACACTTGAACTCAATTACTGCTTTGCAAGTGGCTGCGTAAACAACACATTATTCTTGAGAATGGAGCGTGATGTTTGTAGCTTCGATTAGTAAAAGTATCAACTGAATTATTATTATTAGCAGTAGTCAATGTGAGACCCAAATGATGATTATTATATCTACAACAATTGCAATTCAAGAGAGTCTTCCCTTATTCATTTTCAAAAGAAATCTCAGATTAAAAACTGAAAGATTTGATTCATCATTTGCAAGTATGTGAGTTTGATTCACAATGATGTGGAACAATATATGATTTATGATCATTGTAATTAAGGTGATGAAACTTTGATTGACGTTGAACATGATGTCTTTTGAGCTTTTTATTTGAAATAAAAAATTTTTATTGATTAATAATCAATCAGCCTGATACCATAACGTATCGAGGAGAAAGCAATGCTATCTGTTTTGTTCGATCCACATAGAAGAATATAGTATTCATGTACAACAAGCTATGAAAAAGCAACTCTTTCTTTTATTCATTTTCTTATCAATTATTATGATTATTCTGAAGAATAACTGTTCAGCTGATCATAATAAGAACAACTGTTTTTCTAACCCAACCCTTATAATTGTATGAATTCTTATTAAATTAGTTAATTAATAGCTTCCCGATGATTGGAAACTCAACCACATCTACTCATTCATCATTATCATCCTTTCCATGTCACTATAACACAATCCTGACGTTTGTGTGGTTATCACCCTTAGCAAAAAAAGTGTACAATAGACGGTTCTGCTGCAGCAGATAATTTAAATATTTCATGATTTTTCTTGACGCTACTAGGTTATCGTTCAACACTGTCAGAAACAAGGCGAATTATTCAGTGTTTTTCAATTTTTCACGATAAAAATTTGATCATGTACACACACGTACATAGATACTTTGCAATTTAACATTCATGCAGAGAGTGGAATTCTCTAACAAAAACTGATTCATGATTCATGCAAAACTAAACTCAAATTTCGACATATTGAGTAAGCTGAATGCTCTACAGCTAGCATACTAGAAAACTCATTTAAACTCTCAGAAATATTCTGCCACGTAAAAAGCCGGCGTACTGTAATTAGAAATTCAAGTAGCTTAATATAATAAGAACTTCAATCGTGCACAATGCTTCATGTATAATTATTATTATTAGTTGATAGCAAGCAAGCTGATTAATGTGAGATCATTTCTCACTCAGTTTCGGACTAATAAGTTTCCGGGAAAAGGATAATGTATCCCTAGGAGGTCAAGACGGTTTGCTATGATAGTAAAACTATTGCCAAACTCATACAATAGCCAGTTGGTAATGACTGAGCCTCAACACGTGTTAATAATGCTTGCCCCCAATTGCTGCGCTATCTTTCACGCCCTTCGAGTAATTCGTCATTTCTGTCCAGTGAGGGCCTTCTAAGAACTGACAATAAATCAAGCGCTGATTAATAAGTAGCTCCCCACTCCTTAGTACAGTATCACACCAACAACGGATGTGTCTTATCATTTAGCACTGGTATAAATAAATAGTACATAATGCCAATCGGTTACATCTCTAATAAGAGAAATCGAAAGCAGTCTTAAGCAAAGCCAAAGCCATGGTCGCTTTTCGAGTCTCTTTGACAATTGTTGTCAATTTGTGTATTCTTCTCTCGATCCTAGTATCAAATTGTTCTTCGTTTCCGTTTTTCTCCAACGATATACAGGATGACGAGAATGATACTGATTCAGATGCTGTAATGACTGCGCTCCGCGATCTTGGTGATAAACTATTTGGAGAACCCAATAAAGACACAGGTATGATCAATCAATTCATTAATTTATTGTATTTTAAGTTTTTTTTATCAGCAAAAACTTGAGAACTCTATCAAATGTGATCAGAATATAGATAAATTATTCGGATTGAAGACTGATTAGTGCCAAATTCTAAGATGATACAGATCCTCAATTGAATTCATAATTGGCATTACAAATGAGAAGTATCTGACAAACACAAGACATATTCAAGAATCATATCACATCAACTAATAAACTTTTCAAAAATTTATCTCAAATACCCTTTCCAGATCTTTATAATTGTATATAGTTTAGTGCAGTTGTGTGGTTATTGTGGAGAGAAATTATTTTTTGTTGTTAAAAATAATGGTCCTTATTCATTTCTTCAGTTTATGTCGTTCGTTGCGACCTGATAAATAATTCAATTCATTGAGTGACTCGAAATGATTTGCTTCTCTTGTGAAAAACCAAGTAATTATCTCCTGTTTTTCTATATTTCGATTATACTAATTAGAAATTCATGAAGTTCTTGATCCAGAAAAATACTTTCTGCATTGATTAAAATTTTGTCCACTTCAAACTTCTCATTCTAAATCCAACAGAATTAGCATCGCATTCAGATTTTTTCAAATTAAATTCATTTATTTGCCATAAAAGTAATTACAAAATTCAAAAGAATAAATATTATCAATTACAGTATGGTACTACCGGCAAAGAAAAACTTGTGCCCGGCAGTGAGTTTGAACAACTATGATAAACTTGAAATAAAAATAAAAATAGAGCTTATTATAAACAACTGAACTAAACAAAACGACAGAAAACTAGGCCACATGCTAATCATAAAAAAGTAGAAAAAGACAGAACAAAAGAGATCTAGGACAAATAATTTGAAGATTTATAACAAAGAATTTAACACTACAAAATAGAGATGGATAATTATCATTGTAATATTAAATTTATTCAAGCTAATGAACCAAGTTACACCAAACCTAGCCAATCATATTCTTCTCAGCTTATGTTGTACAAGTAGAAGTTTTTGTAAATCGAGAATGATACTTTTTCAAAATTCACTTCGATTTTTCGTGAGAAAACTTAGAACACTTGAATGAGAGTAATAAAAATGAAAACTTATTGATTCAATTAATGACTAAATGAATGAATAATCAATAACATTCATTGATTTAATTAATTACTGAGCTCTTTGAATAATATTCATCAAAAATATAATGATATATTTAATTCAATATAATTCATTCATAATTGTTAATGTTAATAAAAAATATTCCGGTTTCTGGGGATGTAATTTACTTGTCAACTCGTGTTTCAATTTTCTTGTTCCATTTCCTGTGATGTTATGCACAGATTTTCAAACTATCAAGTGTCTGTTGTCGTTTAAAGGGACAATAAAGCTGTTCTCGATGTAGCTATCAGCTGTAGCTGTAATCAGCTTGACGTCCCATCTTGTATTTGAATATTTATCTTTTCCCTAGAAGAAACTTAGTGAGTTAATATAAGTTGAAATTTTTGTTTATTCAGACTTTCAATTCTCTTTGATTCATTCATTATTTTGTTATTTGACTTTTTAAATTGAAAACCGTGTTCCGGACATACTATATCTAACATTTACGTATTTCAATCATAATCAATTTCAATCATTTTTAAGGTGGAGAATGGTTGGATAGTTGCGGGAATAGTTAAGATAATCGTAACAAATAACAGATTTTCTTCTTCAACAATATTTATATTATGTAGTGATTTCAACGTCTACCATAGATTCAACTGGGTGTCATGAACAATAATTTGAGATATTCAACCTCATTTCCACTTTATTAGGCTGTGTTAACTTTATCAATATTCCCATTCTATGAATGTCAAAATAAACATCTATGTATCCTGGAAGTTTCTTTATTCATGGCCCAAGATACAACTCTGAAGAGAGGAACGCTTTGAAGGAAATCTTAGTAGACCTTCTGATCTGATTTCATATCTTGGTTCATGAACTTGGTTTAAGATATATTTCACTATAAATATATTTAGAACTGAAAACTTTTGCAAGCTGCTCTAAAGTTTTATCTATTGTATCTGCTTGCTTTGATAATACTTAACTTCTAATAATGAATTATTCATTGTACCTCAGTAACTTCCTAATTAAGTGTTCAGTAAATCCAAGCTGAATTATTATTATCATCAACAAAGTGTGAAGTAATCGGTATAATAACAGTTGGGCCTGCGATACATAGAGAATAAAATAAACTGATAAACTACTGCTAATTAAAATTAATACTGCACTCATTTTTATTTTTCTTCTTCCCTCATTTCTATCTCTTTTTATGAAACTTTTGTTTAGTTTTACAAGCTCATCTCTGTTAGTTATTCGTTTAAACTGCCACTTTCCCTTCTGCCACTTTTTGATATATTGATAGCCCCATAAAGACTTATAGTTGAAGATTCATATTGCTATCAATGTAAGTGCAAACCTATCCACACCTACGGAGTATCCCGCTAATATATATCTAAAATTACCTCGATAAATCATTAATTGGAACGCTTCATTTGGAATGAGAGTTGGTTAGTTTTTGAAACATGAGTTTATTGGTTGAATAGAATTGATTGGATACATACAGGAGTCGAATTGAACTTACTGATTTACTTTAAAGGGATAAATTAGAAGCTGCTTTCATTTTCTTTCACCTTATTTATCTAATGTCATTTATAAGCTCTATATAATATTACGAATCAAATTATACTTCGCTGAATCCCTTTAATTAGTTGTTGGTACTCCAATAATAGTTATATAATCGTAAATCTGTGGCTGCATTACATAGTTCCGATCATACTTTATTTGTCAAAATTGAATTTGCTGAATTAAATTCCATCGAATTTTCATATTTGATTGCAAACTGTAAAATAATTTGTAGGATATAGTTATTTGTCTCTGCCAATCATTGGGATAAGATATACGTTATCTTTTACTAGTTAGTAAGATTTTATCCTGGATTCACTATTAAATTTAAGAATGAATTTGAATGGATGGATATTCGTGAGAATGGCAAACAAATAATTCACTTCACAATTAAATAGGAATAGGTGTAAGAACTTAATTGAATACAAGAACATTGAGATTTTGAACATGATCACTTGCTAGTTTAGAAGCTCTGTTTGAGCAAAATTTGGTACATGAAAAAAATTGGTTTACTCTATCGTCAAAACGGTTTTTAACTTTTAGTCTTTTTCTGTCAAATGGATTACCCAAATGAATCCTCATTATCCCTAATCTATTCAAATGAATAAATTAGATTTGTGATAGATTAGATTGAATAATCTAATTAAATCATAAACTAGCCGGCAGGTTTAAAAATAAATTTATAATCGCAATTCCAGTCTGCTATCGGGGCGCCGCTTCAAAAAGTCGGTCTTCGATAGGCCTAATTGGTTCATGGCAATTTTATTTGGGTTATGTTTTGAAAACGTGGAGGAAATGACAATCATAACACCAGTCGTATTGGGCTAGCCCGGATTTCGTTTCAAGTTGACTGGGACCAACTTTTGGGCAATAGTCGCAAAGGAGGGGATTTATGCAAAGGCCTATGTGTGAATGTGTAGGAGTTCGGTGTGGCCTCTGCGGGAAAGTAGTCCTACTAGTTTTGGTCAGCTAGGGCTTACTTGTCTTTAAGTAACATGTCTTATCTTCCCACCTTCCATACACCCGGAAGTATTTCCTCTCCTTCAATTCATTAAGTAATTTTTTCCTCTGCCGGACCAAGATTGCCATTAGCTTGGCCTGTAAACAATATTCTTCTCACATCTCTCTATCCTGTTTTTCTATTCCTTCCAATGTCACTCTCTCCTCTTCCACTCTCTTTGAATGTTACTCACTCTCTCCATATCTCTAATTCTATTTTCCTTTCCTGTTTTACATTTCTCTTTTAAATTTGCCAATGATAATGCCATTATAGTAGATATAAAAGGCCGGTCCTGGCACACAAGTGTGCCAGAACCGGCCTTTACCTCAAGGTCATCCAGGTCAACCACCCTAACCTCAAAGTCATCCAGGTCAACCACCCTAACCTCAAGGTCATCCAGGTTAACCAACTTTTTTTTTAATTTTTTTTTTCTTTTTTTTTTGATGACCTTGAGGTTAGGGTGGTTGACCTGGATGACCTTGAGGTTAGGGTGGTTGACCTGGATGACCTTGAGGTTAGGGTGGTTGACCTGGATGACCTTGAGGTTGGGGTTGGTTGAACTGGATGACTTTGAGGTTAGGGTGGTTAACCTGGATGACCTTGAGGTTAGGGTGGTTGACCTGGATGACCTAGAGGTTAGGGTGGTTAACCTGGATGACCTTGAGGTTAGGGTGGTTGACCTGGATGACCTTGAGGTTAGGGTGGTTGACCTGGATGACCTTGAGGTAAAGGCCGGTTCTGGCACACTTGTGTGCCAGGACCGGCCTTTTATATCTACTCATTATAATACTGCCATACTTTTGTTAGCTCATAATAATCATTGCCTTTATTTGAGTTTCTTGATAGTTGGATTTAAAAATTAACAATACTTTATTCATTAGACCTACTCCACGATTCCTTAATCATATATTGGATGCTTCCTAATTATTAAATTTGTGACTATTATTTTGTACTCAATGTTCTTTCACAGTATATTCTCTTTAAAGAACATTGGGTAAAAGATAGTAAAAAATAATCACATTCATTCATTACTTTCGAAACAATTGAAACAGGATTATTCTCGTGATGGGAGCAAAAACTAGAGTTATTTTATCAGGACGTAAATTCAAATAATTGAAAAATTATATTTGCTTTTCAATTTTCGCAATTTTTGTTGTAAATTATTGTTTGCTACACTTGCAAAAAATAGCAATAAGAATATTTGATAAAATAAAAAGCAGATCATTCATATCTGACTGCTGATCCAAAAATATGAAGCGTGTTCACATATAGAGCAACTGAGTTGTGGAATTCGACAAAAATTACACCCCTTGCACACTGGCACATTAGAGCAACTTAGTTTGCAAGCGGTTTTTGAGGAATAGCTGTACGGTAACTAAAGGGCGGGCATTCATCCCTTCTAATACAAAAGCTCCTTTGTCCTATCCTCAGTATTCAGTAGTTTTAGTAGTTCACTGCTTCAGTCTTGAAATGCAATTCAAATGAAAATAACACAGTGCGTTTACAACTTCCCTGCTCATAAACATGCGATCAACTTGAGCACAATGCAGAAATATTTCTAAAATTTAGTTTCTTATGACGTTCTCTGGCTTTGTGGAAGACAAAATTGTTGAACAAATACAATGACTACCTGGAAAAACCCAAGGGACGGTTCCACACACCGCACTTCACGCTCCATTCTGCAGATAAAGTTAGATTTTTGTGTCCAATTAACAAAAATAGACACATCAATGACTTGGATGTACAAATAAAACTAGTGTGGCCAATTTATTGTAGCCTACTGAAAATACGGAGAGATTGATTATACTGAGGAAATGCAGACAATAATAATTGACCGAGCGAAGTGAGGTCTAAGGTTCAACTTGACGGTTTGTCATTTCTCTTAATGTTAAAATGTTTAAATGTTAATGTTTGTTGCCCATTTATGGCGAAACGCGGTAATAGATTTTCATGAAATTTTACAGGTATGTTCCTTTTTTAATTGCGCATCGACGTATATACAAGGTTTTTTGGGAATTTTGCATTTCAAGGATAATATAAAAGGGAAAAGGAGCCTCCTTCATACGCCAATATTAGAGTAAAAATCAGACTATAGTATTATTCATCATAAATCAGCTGACAAGTGATTACTCAGATGTGTGGAGAAGCCAGTCTATCTATTGCTGTATTTCCATAAGGTCTATAGTTTCAATCAGGTACTTGTGGGTGAGAATACTGCGTGAGGTCTACTGTTCACAGAACTACTAGTAATTGTTAATCATATCATTCAATTGTGTAGTTTACAAAAATCCTATCTCCCCAACTTATTAGTTTGAAATATCAAACATACAATAAGTCTCAAGGTTAAATTCTGTCGTAGGAAGAAAATTCTTGTTATTCAGTATGAAAATCACAATGTGATAGCATTAAAAAAAATCAAATAACTTATCTCAAATTTCATGATCTAAAAATTTGTGTTTGAGAAGATTTCCCCTACCATTGTTCTACGGTCCCAAACTTTTCCAAATATATTGTCTACTAGGGGTAGAAGCATGGACAGTAGGGCACCCATTTCGAATCTCTATCTCCATAAGCGAGATTATTAATTGGGATACTTTAATTGGGACTCCTTAATTGGGATTCCATATAACTCGAATGATTTTCTGAACCACCGAAAAATTAAATTTCTGAACAGAGTATGTTGACAGATCGACACACCAGAAATGACCAAAAATAACTTAACTATAGTTGGCCAAACGAAAATGGGTCCCTCAAGGTCAAAGCTTGCTCTTGACACCACCACCCGTCTCTACCAACACTGTTGCCACTTTGTACTAAGGGTGGCTAGTAAGAGAGAAAGTGAATGTGTGTGTGAGAGAGGGTGTGATAGTGAAGTATTGTCATTGTGGGGAGTATTGCTTGTCCTCTCTGTCCAAAGCCTGGATGAAGTGTGATGGGAATCAAATGAGAATTCATGCAAATTGAAAAATGCAGAGTGAAGTGGGCACTACAAGAATATTGACTAAAATAAATAAAATTACATCACTCCACTTCCAATTGATTATTATAAAAGTCTTCGAGTAACCTTTATGAAGTAATAGCTCAGTTTATAAATAGTTGCATTTATAAAGAAAAATCTAATCATCATTATAAAATTGGATTTCTTGATGTCATGACTCAAGAAAGAGTTATACATTATACATAACAATATTCTTTCCTTCATTTCATGATGTTGAAGGATATAGCGGATGATGGGAGGTGGTACCGGGGGATGTTATTGTTCTAACTTCAAAGAATGACACAATAGAACTTTTGAACCTGACGTGCTCAAAAGAATTTGTGACAGATAGTGACGGAATAGAGGAAGAGGGAAGGTATGAGAAGGACAGAATGATGTTCAGGGTGTGAAAATATAGTCAATGTATATAGACTGGTCGAGTGAGGGGTGGCAACATTGCAGTGGCCTTGAGAGACCCATTTTCGCTTGGTCTACTATAAAAGTTATTTCGGTCATCTTTTGTAAATGGAATAACTTTCTCAAATATAGGTATTTTCAGAAATTTCCGTTACATTCAATCAAATTTAATCAGAATCTATCTTTAAAATTTCTTGTCTTTATCTCTTTCCGAATTTGAAATGATCCGTCCCAAAAAATCCGATGAGCGAATTTGGGGGTTAGCAGTCCGCTGAGCGATCCATTGTTCAGAATAACAATAAGGATAGGCAGATGCTATGAATGGGAGGACTTGGGTGTCATTAATCATCAGGGACAGTGACAGAGGCAGGCCACAAGCGTATGTGTATACTCACAATACGATATTTTATTTATGATGATTGAAGCAGTCAGTACCTTCCATGAAAATGAATCAGTAATAGTTGTTAAGCTAAGATCGAATAGCTTTCTGCTTTGAACAGTTCAAATTCATCTCCATTATAGACATAATATATTCATGTATAAAAATTTACAATTCCAAAAGTTCTATCAATTATCTGCATTTCTTCAAGTGAATGAGTAACACTACTGCAAATGAGGTATAAAGTATCTCACAGATATAAAGAAGATTTAAGATCAACTTCACATCTAAAGCAATCTACATTCATAAGCAATCACAAATTTTAATTTTATGCCAATCTACAATCGTTATAGTTATAGTACAGTATATGAAAGCGAAATGGCTCCCACATTTTATTCCACACATTCCTTGCAGATTCACATGACAGAATAAAATTAGTTTTTATTGAAGGTGGTGGGTTCTGAAGTTCTGATTCAATCATTATCATTAATATATCGTATTGCGAGTATACTTCCTCTGTCACAGTCCCTGATGATTAATGACACCCAAGTCCCTCCATTCTTAGCGTCTGCCTATCCTAATTGTTATTCTGAACAATGGATCGCTCAGTTGACTATTTTTTTCTGAATCGCTCATCGGACGACACCAAGTTAATTTGATTGGCGAAGCGACAGGAGGTTGAGTTTTCTACTTACAAATCCCCCATGAGCGGCCCCAAAAGGGACCCAAACATTCAAGATCCAAGATGCACTATGTAACATCACCTCATTATTTGTACAACACGTTTGATCAGACTGTTAATCTCATTTTTAAAAATGCAATAGATTATTACAAATGACAACCTCAGAGATTGCAAGTAACCACTTCGTTGAATTTTCTGAAAGTTTTGTAAAAAATTATCAATACTCAATATTTATTTAGTTTAGTATTTGCCAGAATACAACAATGAGATGAGAACATATCAAAGCAGTCTGATCAATGTACCGTATAATTATACATAATTATGACTACACGAAATAGAAAAGCCTTTGATATGAGAAACATCAAAGAGCTATATTGTGTTGAAGAGCTGCGCTGCAATCGTGCTGACTGACAACAACAAATTGAAAACAGCCTTGTCAACTTTTCATTTCTTATCTCAGGGAGGTTGCTGTCTTTATGTGGTTTAGTATAGTTTCTCAAAGCTCATAGAACTGATGGAAATTACTGAGATATTGCAATTATTCAAATGCTAATGGATTAATTATTATTATTAAACAAAAATCCAATTACAGCATTTAATATGGATTTTCGTTTAATAATAATAATTAGCTCATAGAAAAAAATTATTATCGTACCATACAGAAAAGATTACATTAATGTATGTTATATCTTATCTATATCTCTTATTTCTTATATTATGGCCCCCCGGTCGTGTGTTAATGGGAAGGATATTATTTTATATCCTTTTTAGAAAATCGACAATCATAAAATATACCGCCGATCTATTCATCACAATAAGAATGTTTCTTCATATTATAAATCACAATATTATCTTATCTTTATTCGAATTGCATTCAATCTTTATTCTCATTCATTAATTTTTCATACTTTGTAAAATTCGGTGAGTGATTAGCAATACTGCCATTTAATGGAAATCAGTGTATTAGCCAATAAATATTGTAACATACATAAATACAGAACTCTAATCTAATCTCATCTATAATTGTATCTAATTTTTCAATTTTCTCAATTTGCCATCTTTAAAATGAAGTTCTATTTTGGAAATCGCGTTCTCATGACGTTAATCTTCATCACTATCCATGGAATGAATTAAGCTGCGACAGAGTAGTAAATTAATTAAAATATTAAATAATAACATTTTCAAATAAATAAATACTTCACATCACATAATATAAATTAGTATAACATACAATAGCTTTAGAAATGGAATAAAAATAACCGAGTTTCCTTTAATATTTCATAATGGGTAACATGTTTCGGTTCATGAGAGCCATTTCCAAATTTTGATAATTTCATGCATTGAAAAAAATATGTAAGGATACTCGATGATTTCAATCATTGTAGTAACCCTATAAAGAAGAAGTGAATATTCACAAACAATAGATATAGCGAGTATGAAGCTATAGCTAGTTATGGCATAGTGAAAGCATAGCTGTCTCAATGTAAATGACATAAGTTAAAGAATAATAGATACAAGAGAATATAATTTAATAATGTCAGCAAAGTATGATCGGACTAATCCTTGAGAAACAGATACAATTACGAGTATGTTATAAGGTTATTTTGCAGTCTGTTGAGACAACAGAATTCATAGATTTATTCATGTAATATTGAATATATGATAGGCTAGATAAAACTGATATATGTCAGAATAATTGTGTGTGAATTTTCAATGTAATTCATTATGAATATGACTGGTCATGTTATCGTATTTCATACGAACAATTCAATCCATTTATTCTCACGTTCTCAGAAAATGTTCAGTAGAATATATTTTTCGACGGGTCATCGATTGAGACCAGCGCTTCTAAAAATATGAGCTCCAAAATCACTTCCAACTCTATCAACTGAGCTTTTAGATCACTATCTAACTGGCGGCACAGCAATGTTGGACAGGTAGTAAGAACACTAGTTTGATCTTTCATCACTAAACGCTCCACGAGTCACGAGTCAGTCCAACATTCCCTTCCACGTTTCAACTCGTAAGACGGCTGGTGATTTCGGATATATTGGATCTCCAGTTGATCCAACTCGTCCAAATAGACGTCCACCATCGACCCAACACCCAACATTAACAACCCCATTCACGGTCCGACGTCGAATCCAACATTGAATGTTTGACCTCAAGTTGGACAAGAAATCGTATAGTGAATAGCTTAGTGATCGGGTAGCTTTAGTGGTGATTCGGAGCCCGTTCAAGCATGTAGCATCGTTCTTATCACAAGCCAGCACGTCTTTTTAACTTGTGAGAATCACCCTGAAAAACATGCGAAAGACAAGAACAATTATTGTATTAATTATCAAACCAGAAATAAATCATTCATGAAAGACAAATTCACATTCAATATTGAACCGATGTAATGTTATTGCAATCAATTCCATAAAAGATAGGAAATAATTTAGGACTTGTTAATTACCAATGAATATTCTGAATTAGAAATGCGATTCAATTAAAATAATCAATGCCATCGTCATAGAATCAATAATATAACTATAGGTGAGAAGAGAATTTAGATGATATCATTCAAGTGAAATAATAATCTATGAATATGCATTTTGAGGTGTTCAACGCAGAGTGAACTGTGAAAGCATTATTTGCCCAGCAGCCAATGATTATATTTCATTTGAATCATCCTGGAACCATCTTTTGAAGTGATTATAATTATAAGAAATGCATGACTGATTCACTTAAGGTTCATTTTAGAAGTTTGAAACGATACTCTTTCTGATAATCATATTTGTTTGAAACCCTCTCTAGGTCAATGCTCTATACTACGAAAATGACGTCACATACTTCTGTGGCCCATGAATCCTGTTTCTAGATCAAGCAAAGTTTTACAGCTTGTACTCAAGTCCACATCTACATAATTCAACTCCATAGTAGATTCCTTCTCCATCACAGTGGCTCACCCAGTTTTTAGGAACAGGTACTCGTCAAATAACTGACATAATAATGCAACGACATTGTTGATTCTTCTCGTTGAAAAACTGAATTTCCATAAGACACATAGAACTATCAAACAACAATCAGACGTCAAACAACAACTATCAGACAACTTCCATAAATCATTAAGATTTTCTCACAAGTATAAGTTTATTTGATTGAATGATCAATTATTGATGTATTTTATATAACATACTTAACATTATTTCACTGTTCTGGAAGTATGCTCACTTACAGTACATGGAACAGAGCTTTAAATTAAATTCAGAACCATTGCAAGAATTCAATCATTTAATTATTTTGATTTTATCAATTCAATATATTTAATGGATTCCTACCGGTTTCCAATCCCGACCCGGGCAAGATATTTTTCTTGGACCACTCTCGTGTTTCGGAAGTATACGCTAAACCTTTGATCCCGGCTGCCTCAAAAACAGTCGTTAGTTCATGTTGGAGGCCGTGAAATTGATCAGGTGCGACCTGAAAACTTTGACATCACACCTGAGCCAGTCAGGTCACTCGATATTGTTATTATTATTACTACTATTATTATTACCCAATTATGGTAGATTCCTGGTTATAGTACATTTTTTCTGCAGGCCTTTGAAACGTCCATATAGTACACCCCGATTTAGAGCATACCTCGTTATTATACTTTTTTGCTCGGACCCATAAGATAATACTAGCCTATGTCGAGGTTCCACTGTATTAGTATTATCAGTGACGGCGATCTCTAAATAATGATATTCAAAATTTTCAAATCAATCAATAATTATTGTTGCTTTCCACTGTCGTTTAGTGCATAGTAAATACTCATCAGTTTACAAAGTAGCCTTCATTAGTTTGTATCAATCGAATTAAAGTACAGTATTTTGACATTATTATTTCGAAGTCAGTTTTATTCATTTGAGTGCATTCACAGTTCACCAAAGTGGATTTCTTTCTGAACAATAGTTTCTTTTCAAAAAGGAATTTCATAATCTATTATCAGAATATTTTTCGAAAAAATTGTAATACATTCTCTAGTTCCTAAGTAGGTATCGTACAGAATTAATCTTTGTAATATAGAAATTGTTCTTTACTTTCATTTGGAGAGCTCTGGAGATGAGCAAGATAGAAGGTCAGCAATGTGAATGTAATCATAGATCAAGCAAAATAAAAGGAGCATTGGAAAGACCTAGCCATATCATTGTGAATAGTAATCCTTCCAATTTGAGAGGCATTTTAAGTGAGAGTTTGGATACCTTATTAAGTGACCCTCTCAACAGAACAACAATCAAGGCAGTTAGTTGTCTAATGTTCAAACAATGTGCAGACATTCTTGAAGCTTGTTGGCTTGTCATTTGAATGCTCTGAAGGGTCATTGTAGGTTTAAATGTTGCTGAGGTGGACAAAAACTCATTTCTAAGAAAGAAATCTCTTTCCTACTTCATACATCTTTCGACTTCGACTGAAAACATAGCATATTCTATTATAGGGTCACATTGAAAACTGTATAGTTATTTGAAAAGTTAGTTAACTGGTCATTGTGTTTTGGCGTGGGATACACTCTCGAGGTTCTATTCAAACTCGGACTTCTCTGAATATACTCAACTTTGTCAGAGATTCCGGTCAGTTCCGGAATTTTAGTTATGAGTGGGAAAAACGTTTTTGAAATGTAATTAATTTTGAATGAGGAGAATAAAAAATGCATTTTATGATTCAGTTTCCAAAATAATAGAATAATCTCAGAACTATGCTACATAGAACATGGGTTATCAATGGAAGTTTCATACTTTTCCATAATTTAAGTCTTTACAGTGAATTGAAAATGATTGGTTAATATCCGATACTAATTTTAATAGATCATCATGAAAAAAATAATATTGAGAATCGAATCTATTCACTATAAAATATTTACTATTATTCAGATACTAGAGTATACTGGATCTTGTTGAAGGGGTTTCATTACTGACTGAGTTTTGCATCGAATTGTTTGCTTCATAGACGCCAATTGCAATCAATTCCTTCTAGACTTCTATTTGTTGCACACAGACCTCGCATACAGACTTTCCCTCGCACACAGGCTTTGCCCATGCGAGGAACCTTCTTCAAGTTTTGTATATGTATATTGTATATTGTTTGTACTTTCTAAGAAGAAGAATAAAGATAATTTCAATTCGACAAACAAGTCACTACATAGACGTAGACTATCCATCTATTCATTAAAGGCTACATAATTATTGAAAGACATTGGGCTCTCCAGTTCTATCTCTATCTCTAATTCAAGAAAAAAGTGTTCTATTTATTGCTTGATTATTTCTGGGGAGTTCGGACATGAAGGAGACCCCCCCCCCATCTGGCCAACCAGGCTCATTATTTCTATTTTTACGGTGTACTAAGTAGGCCTATAGTGTTTACAAATAACTAATATATGGTAATTTATTGAGAAGAATATTCACAAATTTTTATCAGGTAATTTGATTACAAGACAAATGCTTACAACTGAATTTTGTGACAAATGTGCACACTATGAATGAAGGGTATAGAAAGGGTCTCGTCTACCTGAACTAACATTCAGGTAGCAGGATGAACCAGAAGTGAATTCATAATACTCCGTATATCAATCAAATTTTGTTATCTCGTTACTCTTGAAATTTTAGACTAGCTTATTTTTAAGAATAGACTGAATTTCCAAAGACCTTTTTTTGAATATCTGAAAAATAAAAATACTAGGCTTATTTTCTTGGATATCCTGTTAGGAATTAGAAAGTATGAATCATGTGTAATAAAGTTATTCGAATCATATCATTTTTCATGAGAAACTTATCACAATGTAGTTTTTATAACGATATTGATCTCCATCACACTTCTTCCAGGCTTTGGACTGGCTAATTGATTCAAATTTCAGATGGTATTAATAATTTATTGTGATTGATTGTGGAGAGGATAACTGGTGATACTGTCTTAGCATAAGAAATAAGTATGGATAAATAAGTTCCGATGGAAATATTCACGTTGTGGAGTAATTTAATTGTGTTTTCAATGTCATTATAATAGCCAGCAGACATCCGGATAACCGATGATCGGATAATTGAAACTTTACTGTAATTCAATTGAGTTGATACATGCCATTGAGGTTCTATGTATTCTCCTATGATGTATTCAATTCCGATCGGTCTAATAGGTGAGTGATAGTTCCAGGTTGTTGATACATTATTCTGACCCTTAGAAAAAAGTTGTTCGCATTTGTCACCATACCGCAATTTTTTTTCTGATCAGGTAACGTTTTGAATAATTGAAAGTACCATTGAAAGAACTAAATCGAATGCCGTATTTTTCGTATTAGAATATTCTTTAAATCACTCTGTTTGCAAATTTGGAGACACAAGTCGAAATACTAATTCATTCAATTATTTCATACTCCTATCAGTGCTATATTTATTATATGTAAAACCAGTTTTTCCGGCTGACGATCACAGATCAAGCCGTATAGTATTCTTTTAATTTCTTGTGGATTTATTTGATATCAATAAAGCACTTTTATACCTATATCCATATCTATATATAAGGAAAAATCACATTTCTATCCCCTTTGTCTTTCTATTGCATGCGTTGTCAGGTTAAATAGAAGGTATTGGTAAGTGTAGACTCTAGGCCAGGGGTTCCCAACAAAAGTTTCCCAAGGACCTTTATCAGCAATACAGCTATACAGCTATACAGTAAAATAGAATACAGCAGACGGTTATTGAAAAGCATATATAACGTTATCTCTTCGACAGAGAGAGAGCGAGAGCGGGACAAATACAATGGGACTGGCAGTGATGACGTCAATACGTGGACAGTGTACTTGTGTAAGGGAGCCGTGTATCACCCCCATTTGACCGCTGGGCGCTAGTTGTGTATGTCCATCCATTTATTATATTCATGTGGACCCCCACTACTTCTCAAATGCACAGTTATAAAAATAGTTCCATCTACCGCCAGCCAGCACCCCCCCCCCACACTCATAATCGTAATAAGTATAGCAGCTAATCTGATGAAATAACAAAGTGAAAAAATGTATTATATGCCTTGTATCTATCATCTTTTAAATGGGGGCGCGACAGTCGAGACCGACGACATTCGAGGCCTGCGACCGTAGAGGACTTTTACAGTCCTCTACGGTCGTAGGCCTCGACTGTCGGGAGTGTACGAAAATTAGAGTGGCCTCAACTGTCGCCTAACGCAGGCGACATTTGAGGCCACTTTTTCAGGAGTCCTCTACCGTCGCTGGTCTCGAATGTCGTCGGTCTCTACCGTCGCTGGTCTCGACTGTCGCAGGACTCTTCTGTCGTTTGCCTCGTTTGACATCGACCCTTTTAAATAGGTTGTCAGAATTTTCAATTTCAATTTATTCACAACACACAAAAATACAATGAGTAAAAGCAATATACAACAAAACAATAACAGTAACAATGATATTAACACATTAAAAGACAATATTGCTAAAATGATGTGTGGTGGAAGAAAGAAGGGGACCTTGCCCCAACTATGGTTTCCCATGTAATAGGCAGGTAAGGTATAACTGAAAGGGAAGGGTGTGTGATGGGGAAGTGGAAGAAAGTAGGTAGATAGGCATGGCTGAGGGAAAGGGGATAGGATGTGAATTAACGATCCAGGAACCGGTTACAATAATTTAAAGATTGAAAAAATAATTGCTTTTTATCCAATTAATGATTTCCTGCTTCATTTTCTTTGTAATTTTAGCATTGTTGAGATGATGATCCGGAATTTTATTGATTATTTTAGTACTTAGATAAATAAATTGCCGTCTAATTGTTTCAATATTAGTATTATATACGAAATACTTATTTCAAGTAGCCTAGGTCTCAAGCGGTAATGTCTATTTATTGAGGTTTTTGGTACATGGAAAATTGGTTCTATTTTTTTATTAAATATTTACTTACATTTTCAACATATACCGGGTAACTGTCTAACTGTCAAAACCTTGAATTCCTCGAATATAAGGTCAGACGGGAGAAATCTGGGTTTATTTAAAATAGATTTAATTATTAATTTGTGCATTATGAACAGTAAGTTGTTCCAAATGGGAATTATAACAACCTCCCCCCACATACTGCTACTCCGTATTGCATTATCGACTGTAGGCTACTATAGCAAAATAAAGCATTTTAAGATGAGTTGGATTCAGATTTTCTCTAGCTACATAAAATTTGTAAGAGAGGTATTTCATCCTTCTGCAAATTAATTTAATATGGATATCCCATTTCAGGTTCTCATCTATATTGATACCTAGATATTTACAGTTTTTAACTTTACTAATGATAGGACAAGTGCAGGAGTTGGGGTCAAGGTTGCAATTTGAATGGAGTTTCAAGTTTAATTCTCTGTCTGGCTGTCCTAATTTATTGAAAGAGAAGGTAATATAGTTGGTTTTTTGTATTTTTAAGCTCAAAGTATTTTTATCTAGCCACTTTGTTATGCTCAAGCAGTTTTGCTCTGCAATTTCATGAACCTCAGCCCACGTTCTTCCTGAGAAAATAGCTGCTGTATCATCAGCAGAGGATATTATTATGGTTGAGTTTTTAAGTTTTTAACTTAATAGATCATTTACATAAATTATGAAAAGTAATGGCGATAAAACAGTGCCCTGAGGGAGGCCATAAGGGGTGAGCTCGGTGGTGTTAGTTTCATTATTTACAGATAGGGATTAAGTTCTATCAGTCAAGTAGCTCTTAATAAGGTCAATGAAGATTCCCCTAATGCCATATATTTGGAGCTTATCAAAAAGAGAATCATGAGGGATGGTATCAAAAGCTTTTCTTCATATCTAATAGAACAGCAATGGTTTTTAGATTAGAATTAAGGTTCTGGGAGACGGTATTAGTAAATTTAATTGAAGCATCTTCGGTATTTTTACATGTTTGAAAGCCATATTGATTATTATTTATTATATTATGCTTGTTCAAGAACATAGATAAAATTGCATCAAGTAACTGGTTTAGGCCATTAACAAAATTTTCTGTGTTATTGTTACTGGGTGATCTGTAAATTCCAATAACTCTTAGTATATTATCATTTGATAACCTTAAATCAATGCACAGGGAGTTGGCTTCAGAGATATCACATGAAATTACATTGAAATCGATATTATTTTTGATGTAGACACACAAACCATCACATTTATTAATTTTAGTATAACTGTCAACTGCAGTGTATCCTGGGATGTTGTAAAAAAGGGCATATTTTCAGTCAGCCAAGTTTCAGTTAATACAATTAGATGAACGTCAGTTTCGAAGCTATTTAAACAACAGATGAATTGATTGAAATTTGCATTTATACCACGAATATTAGTGGAGAGCACATTAAGGAACTCGACATTTTTGCCCGTTATTGTAGGAACATAATTTGTATAATCGTCAATTTCCTGCGTGAGATTTTCAACTTCCAGTAATCCAAGAATATCATCAGTTATGGACCACATTTCGGGATATTTAAACATATTTGCTGCGTATGCCACTTCAACAAACATGAGTTACTCATTTCAAATAATATATTATAATGATAAAGTATATTATACTGTTCGTCAAAGTTGTCACTAAATCTATTCGACCCATCGTGATATATCTGAAACTATAAGTTAACTATTACATGCGATATACTATTGTAAATCTGCAGTGGCTTTGTATTCATCCTGAACAACTCTTTTTGATGTTAGTCCTTGTGCCTCATGTATAGTATTTTTAGGTTCACTCTATCTTTCAAAATACCACACAATAACCGTTTCTCGTTTTGGGTAAAAGTAAGTAGCCTATAAGAGTTTCAGGTTTAAGCTGACAATCAGCTCCATATGTAATAGTCTTCCTAACAGATGATACTGTTTGATTAGTGGTTAGAATTTTATCATCATATTATGTAGAGAGTGCATAGCATACATCAATCGGACATCGTTTAGTAACTGGAAATGTTTGGGCTGGCACACAAAAGTTTTAAATTTGAAACCATTTAGATTCAAGACCACTTCTCTCTATATAAGGAATCTGCCTAGAATCACCTAAAATAATCAACTCTCTAGCTTTGAAATTTCAGAAATGTAGCCTAAGTAGCCTGCATGCATAAGTAAAACTTCATCTACGAATGAGTGTTCGTATACCCTATCAGAGCCGTTTATGATATAAGATGAAACGGTTCTGTAGTCAATATTCAACCTATCAATTGATTTATTATTAGGTAAATTTTTAATTGCTGATCTTATTTCAAGCACACCTGCCCTTGTTTGACACAAGACCAAGTCTTTACCATTTTGTGCTCTTCTAATATATAGGCTAACTAGTTTTCCCGCAACCGGGTACCCATCATCCATGATATTTTAGGCATATTACAATCAACTATGTTAATGTTGACATATTTTTTATTAATCATTAATAAGCACTATTGAGCATTGTGTGTGTCTTTTGTTACTAGAATAAATCTTTCTTTTGTCTCAAACGTCCTACTATGGTTTATGAATTTGGTGTACATACCTCCGTTTTCAAGGGAGTATCCCATACTGTACACAATAGTTGTTGGCCACAAGTAGAACTTCAGGTGATTGTCATAGATATTCATTTCATGCTTCACTACACTTTGGATTACACTTGATGAAGACAGCAGACACTTATCAGTCAGGGTAGAAAGCACCTGTCTGTATATTTTTCCGTTGGCCTCATCGTGGTCCTGCAGCAGATTCCGCAGCTCCATCATACTGTTCATGAATCTCTCGGAACTGGTTACACCAGGAAGAAACCCTCTCGGACACTCGGTCGAAGCAGTTGACTCCCCTATACTCACAGCAGGTATATCCACGAATGAAAGGTAGTTGGAATGTTCATAATAGAAAGCAAACTTTAGATTCGACTCCATTACTAAACTGAGCAATTCTATTGCAGATATGAATGCTAAATCGTTGAAGACGTCAATGCCGACAATAAGTGGATAAGTGAAAAATTTGATGAAGTCCATTCATTGATAGCCATTAATATCACTCTCAAGTCGTCCATCACTCTCTTATTATTTGTTTCAATTACGAAGTTCTGAGAGTTTTGTTAGTGATACTTTTCACACATACGTTTTCAAATGCAATATCTGCCATAGCTACCCAATCTTTCTTGTTGATTTTGGATTTCGTTGATAGCTTCGCGATTCCTTTAGATAGTCAAATTTTATCACCTGCAATATGTGCACGAAGATTTAGAATATTTAAACTAAATAGTGCAATCAGGAAGAGCCTGGTTATTCTCGATTATTGTCGATTGCTTCAGACTCGGTTCGATAACGAGAAGAAGTTAACATTTCATAATAGATGATACCTTATAATTATTATTATTTACATTATGTACTAATAGAACGCTATTACATTATGTACTCTCTGGATACAAACAGAATAAAGGACCAATTTGTTTTATTTTATATTCATATAAAGGTGAACGTGCATTATAATAGGTCGGTGGAGCGGCGCGACGCGACTAGTTTTGGACTAGCAATTCGTGACGTAGACTTGTCAATTGCGATTTGAATTAAGACATAGTTGTTGAAGTTTAGAGTTCTAATTGAAGTCAGTTCCAATTTGAAGTTATGATAGAGTGGCAAGATGTGAGTGATGAGTGACTCGGATGAAGAAATGTTATTTTTGGAAGCTGTGGATGAAGCAGAGAAAGAGGAACTATCAAGGAAAAAAGAGAAAATGTTGGTGCATCCCATTAACTTACCGTAATAATTGTAGGTAGTTGACTAGAATGTTAACTGGAAGACGACAGAACAGCAGACTGTTTGCTAAAGCAGAGGTCGGAAACAGCCAAGCCCTCACGAAGTTACCCGAGCGCGGAAAATTTCCGACCTGAGCTCCGTGCACTAGGAACACGGCGCGACGCGGTCCGACCCGAAAAGTCCTCAGACTTTTCACACAAAAAAAGTAGTTATATTGAAGCTAGATTTAAAGTGGTTGGATTTGCATGAAACCATTGCTATTACTATTTCATTTATCGAGCTATTATTGTTTAAACCAATTCTATAATAAGATTTCTCAATTATACTATATTCAGCAGAGCTCCCGAAGAGTAATATGGAATAGATTCTATTTGATTCTACAAAACCTTTTTGCAAATGAATCATCTGATTGGTTTGTAGATATAAGGAATAAACTTTCTCTCTACTAACAAAATGCGCAGAACATTTGAAATAAACAGATAACATTTTGTTAAGATAAGATAATAACTCGACAAACTTCAAGGAAAAGTCCAATTCATGATGAATAGTTTGTAGCAAAATACGACAAATTCAATGCACTTTATGTAGGTAGGCCTGCTGTTGTTCAACCAGTATAAAACTATACAATAAGAATAGTACTGTACCTTCCATTCTCACTGACACTGAGCCAACTCCAAATTATGATAGAAATGCAATTCAAATCTCAAAATGGTGAGAGAAATGAGAGACATATTTTCCCCATACATTCGAAACCGATCAATTTAATGATGTGCCACACGACAGTAATATTCCAAAAGAGATTGATAAACTAGTTTAAAATCCAGGTCACATTTGAGTCGTATGTTTGCCATGTATTTCGAGGTATTAATTTCACTTGTAAAGTGAAATGAAATAGAATATAACTACTTATTAAATATCCGATAATAACAATCGATTACGAAAATAATATCACATGTCCATCCTTTTCCGATATAACTGAAAATGCGTTTCAATCATAATGATTGGTCATTGACCAATATTTTTCCATCTACTCATCGTCATCTGAAACAAATTCAACTCAAACAGGAAGCAACAGATGAAATGAGTGAAACACTAGGTAGTGAGAGAGAGAAAATTTCAATGTTCTCGTTACTTGTGAAAGTTCAAGTTTTCTGATAAGCATCTGATTTCATAGCTTTAGTGGATCATCGTAAAGATCATGATATTTTAGTCTAAAAAATGTGAATATTAATTCATGATATCATAATTTTTCAGTTGTTTTTTTCTATCAACCTATCAAAATTTAAAACAATGGAGTTTTATCAGTTAGGCTTGTGAAAAGTGAAAATTATTGTTGATGAGATGAGCATAACCTAAGCCTACTTTGGACAATTTAAAGAGCTAAATTAAAGAAAGGGAAAATGTTTCAGGCTGGCGTCTGTTTTTGTTCTATCCAATATAGTAATGTTTTCGACCTGGATAATCGAATATTTTCAGTCACTTTTCAGATCAGTATTAGGTACTTGTCAGATCAGGTATTTCCGATACTTCTTTTCAATGAGAGATATTTTTCCAATTAGTAGCTAATTTACTCAAGAATTACTTTCTCAGTTAATCTGTGCTATTGGTATCTAATAAGTCTTTCTATGACTCTTCCTGTCTTCATATAAATAGAGTGATGTGATTATTGCGACAATCAGAAAATTTTATAACAATATTCCGTCACCAGGAAAGTGAACTAAATGAACTTGCCGTTGCTTATATTCAAATTTTGATGCCGTAGGGAAGGTAATTTTTAATGCATGATAACGATACATATGATCAGTCTCCAGCATGTGATGTGAATTAACACATGCATTTAACAAAAATATATTGAAATTATAGTTAATTTTTCTAAAGAAAAATCAAACAAAAAAATTGTAAATAAGATGAAGTGTATTGAAACTGAAGTTCAACTCGTAGGATAATTTTCTGGTGTGAGAAAATGCTACAATACAGACAAATCAAGGTGAATCTCATTAATCACATTTTGCTGCTCTTTGTGTCACTTGTTCAATTCTAGTTTTGGTAATGGAATGAAATGGATTTATTTATTTATACACAAAAGCATTGTTCGATAGACGAAGATTAATCTCAAAATGTAACTCAAATTGGTTGTAAAACCGTAGAGAATTTCATTATGAATAGTTGCTGTTATGTACCGTATCAATATTATATTGATCAAAATCAAAATCATCTATTGGGCATAAAATTTGAAGAGATAAAATAGGCATTCGCCCAAAACTGTCTCTATTATAATTTTTGTCAAGTTTGGTCAAGTCTATTGGTCAAGTTTATGATCTCCATTCAACGTATCAGGTGTTGATGAACTCAAAACTAAGTATAAGTTGTGAAGTACGAAGTATTAAACTTTAGATAAACTCAAAACTAACAAAAATATTGATACTCTGAGATATGAGACTGTACTCAATTTCTATTCATCGATTAGCCTACCTGGAAATAAGAATTTAACATGAAAATATGGAATATCAAATTGGAAAACTACATGATTATAATAGCAACACACAGAATAGGTAGGATGCACGGATCTATAAGCTATTATTTTCTCTTTTATTAAAAATTGTGAAATCGAATAGTAAAACTCATGACTTATGAAAATATGGAAAAAACGTGACACAAAAATTATTCTTATTTCTGAATACAGATTAAATTGAAAAATTTTCTCAAGCATGAGCAATTAATATTTTCTGTAAACGACTAAAATATCAAGAATCGTAATATTAGATATAATGATACTTAAGATTAATATCATAATACTAAGTAGAGGAATCAAAGATGAAGGAAGTGGATGGACGGGTGGACGCTGAAATATATGCAAGCAATGAGAAATAATAAGAATAAAGCAGATTGCCATCATTGTCAAGATTGTTGACGATTGTCAAGGGGTATTGACTGCAGAACAGTGTTGTTCTATTATAGGAGATGAACATTATTATGTACGAGTTTTTGCTTAAACTATTGTTTCTTAAACTATTTTTCAGGTGTCGCGGTATCGCAATGGGATCCCGAAAGTGAGCTGAACCCGGAGGAGCTCGGCAAATATGCAGAAGGAGACATTCTTTTCAGGAGAACTAATGAAGATCTCACTAGAAATGGACTGAAAAACGCATCAGCCAGATGGCCGAAAGGCGTTGTGCCTTATGAAATCAGTCCATACTTCAGTAAGTTTTAGAAAGCCATTAATATTTTCCCCTTAAAAATCAAGAAAAACAGTTGATCAATAACTTGTTAATTGTTTATACCTTAATTTCACTGTAAACCTAGCGCCGCAGTGCAGGATGGTTTCTCACAGCTTGGCGTTGTTGTCATTTGAGATGGGTGTCTGGCTTGGAAGTGTTTAGGCCGCATTGCAGGATGACTGTTAACGGTTGCCGGAAGATCAACAGCTGGGGTTTTTTTCGTTATTTTTCGTGATAGAGAAATTCTGATTGCAGATTCGTTCTCAGCGACCCCAAGTTTAGCCTAAAGGCTCAGAATGTCAACAATGTTTTTAAATAATTAAAAATCATCATGAAAATTCATTAATATGGTAGTACACCAAGTTTCTGGAAACTTTTTACTGGTGACTGGAGTTTATAGGCAACACAAAAAAAATAAAACGCTGCTATTATTTGCTGTCTCAGCGCCTAGTCCGAGTCAGACAAGCATCCAGCCTGCACTGCGGAGCTAGGTTAAGAGACAACTGAGTGGTGCTGGGTGGTTCAGAGAAAACGCGTTAAACGAGGAGTCTCATCTATTGACTCATATTATATACATTATCAATAATTATTGTATCTGTATCTATGATGAAGTAAGTATTCATTTTTGAGTCAAGATGTAATAGTTATCAGCTTTGTACAGATCGAACTCATCTGAATTTATTTAAGAGAATTCATTCAACTTAGTGAAAGGTATTAAAAAAGATATTACAATAATAATTAACACTAACTCGATTAAGGAATTATTGTAGATTATTTTGAACAAAACCTCAACAAAGCTATTTATTCTCAACAAAATTTCTCGAGTAAATACAAGTGAAGCAGCTAATAGTTATACATTTCATTCTGCACTGAATGGTGTCTGTGTGTGCACAAAGAGAACGATCAGGCGTTCCGAGCTCTGCGTTATTGGAGTTAATTTTTATTATTGAAGTAGATGAGAGAGAGAGTGAGTGTGTGAGTGCGAGACGGTGTGAGAGTGACGCTTTTATCGAATCGACACAGAAGCTACAAAGACGTTTTCCATCTCAACGAATTTCTTTTATTACTATTACTACAAGTCATTATGAAAGAATATTGATAATAATTCTGGATGTTGGACGACTCAATCAAGAGCAGATTATTCACAAATTCCAGAACATTACATATCTCTATACTTTTCAATATTACATTCACAATTCAAAGTTTTCAAAATGATACCTCACTAAAATTATAATACAATATGTGTCAAGGTTATCCAGTAATAATTAACTATGAAGATTAGACGAAAATGAGATGAGATTGTAAATGAGTAGTTATATGATTTCCATAGTTTATGAGCTGGCAATTTCTTCAGTCAAAGTAAAAATCTATACAGTATTAAGTATCACCATTATGAGATTTCAAACCACTCGAAAAGGGAATTATATTACATCTAATTTATATGTTATAACAAAACAAAAAGATCAAAGAACGAAGACGTGACAGTCATGAATATTATACCCAACATTTCATTATTATGGATTGCAAAGTCTACTATTTACTAAAGAATAATTGTTTGTGACTGAAATTATTCATCCCTTGAACATCGAAGACCTTCTCGTAAAGAACAAAGATACTATTTTCAGATGTAAGATGGCCCCTATAAGATCCTAATTCCTAGCAAAAGTCAGACAAAGGTCGGAAAAACATCAAACAGGGAATTCCAGATTTCTGAAAGGACTATCTTTTCCCGTGTATACTATTGTAGCAAACTTTCTATAGGATTCAGAGGGACAATACGTTGTAGATGAAGAGACAGGTAGAATAGCATGCCTCTTGAAGACAAAAAGTTCTTTGACCAGCTAGTGACTAGAATCCCTTTGCAAATAATCTGTCAAAGACAGAAATTATTGTATAGTATTAATGTCTCTATTTGTGTCTCTACTAATACTTTTCTGGAAACCAAGTTATTTTTGTGAAGCTGAGAATTCTTCGAAGGATGCTTCATTGAATGCTATTGTTAGGAGCAAGTTGGTCATTGTAAGCTATTCATCAAAATAGCTTCCATCACAGAGACTGTTGAAAATTTCAAATGCATCAACTAAAATACGTGAAATGAGCATTCATGGAAGGTTGATGATGTGTCTAGCTTGCTAAATTAAGCTTGAACGATCTTAATACTAAAGGCCAGTAAACTTATAATATGCCATTACAGATTATTCAAACATTATCAAGAGGGATGGAATTTCAATTAATTATACAGTTCACAAGGGCCTGAATTGCATATTAAATTACAAAGTATTCAATTCTCGTAATGACACATTTTTGTCAATCAGTTCAGCGTGTCATCAATAATGAAAAATTGCAAAAGCTTATCTAATAAAACGTATCACTTGAAACTAAAAATTACATAGCAATAAAACTAATCAAGAGTTCCATCTTTTTAAATAATAATAATTGACAATATTCAATAAGATGAAATTGTTTTTCAACTTAGTAGGTTGACTCAAATTTTATAGTATACGGAATATTTATTGATGAAGAAAGTTAGTACGATTCGAGAAAATGTGGGAGGAATAGTTATTGATTTTTATACGGACCGAAGTATATTCCATCTGATGTTCGATTGGAAAAGATTTCTTGAAAATTCACAAATTTTGTGTTATCTCTGTTTTGAATAATAATTTGAAAGTGAACTTTCGATCTCAATCTCATTTATTACATACCAGCCGGCAGGCTCGCTTAGCTCGCCTTATTCGTCTAGCAAGGGTCTCCGCCCTCTGGATCACCGGCTGGATCAGCAGGCTCACTTCGCTCACCTGCATTTTTTTCAATCGAGCTTGCTTCCTTCTGTCAAAACGTCAGGAGGGACTTTCAGGCTCAATTCAATCACCAGTTTTATTTGAATTATGTAGCGCAAGATTGCAAAAAATATCTATTTTTATTATAATTGATAAATATTCAGATATTTCTCACTTGGTCGATATATTATGAGAATTATTGTATTCCAGTCCATTATTAAATTATTAAAATTTGAAACATGCATGATGTGGAGAACTCAACAAACATCCAAATCCAACCCTATAAAGTATGAATTTTCTTGAGAAATGCATTGGAAACTCAATGAAAATATTGTAAAATAAAACCTTTAAGAAAACGCTGTAAAAGGGTCTATATTGGGGTACCTTTATCGTGATTTCGAAGTTTTTTCAAGACAAAATTTCTAAACCGTTGCTGAACGTCTTTACTAAATTTTAACATATGTCAATAAGTTCTGGAGAAGGCGTAGAAAACGCTCAAATACCACCGATCTTGGGCAGAACTAGGGCGTCTTAACTCAAGGCGGAACTTAACTTACAATACAACATTTTTATGCTTCAGCTGAGCCTTTGTACCAAATTTGAACATCTTTTGCAAATATTATTTCTTGAAAGAACTGAGAAAATTGAAAAAAAAAACTTTGAAAAAACGCAGATTTTGTGCGTATCTATGGAAAATTTTCATAATCCGTTCTTAGTGCGCCTCTAGATAGCCAACTGAAGAATCCTGCCAAATTTGAACCTATTAGGTCCAGTAGATTTTTAGTTCTGTTGATTATTAATGATTTTTTTTTTTTAGATTACGTCTTAAAGACTCCAGTCATGGAGTATAAGACAAGTCATGTTATTACATAATAATTCTAACACTAGTAGTTCAACCTAGTTTAGGTTTGAAAGGAATTCTTGTACACTATAAAAAGCTCTATCAACTAAATATTTTTTCATTTGTTTTTTGAAAATCTTCAAATCATCATTACTTTTCAAGATTTGAGGTAGCTTGTTATAAAATTTCCTACCAATATAATCTGGTTTTTGTTCAAATAACCTACTATTGTGACCCATTATATGATAATCTGCTCTGTTTCGCGTATTATACTCATGAACATCTGAGTTCTGGATCACACCACTCGTTTTCACATGCATTACAACTTCATATACATACAAAGATGGCACAGTTAATAGACCAAGCTTTTTAAATAAAGGCCTACAAGAGTCTAACCTATTCACTTTCTCTATACATCTGAGTGCCTTCTTTTGAATCTTAAACACTCTGTCCATATTTTGTTGAGATGAATTACCCCATACTAAAATAGCATACCTAATATGAGATAGTATAAGTCCATGGTAAGCAGTTAACAGTAGTTTTTTACCATTCAGCCTAGCAAGCTGCCGCAGGACAAATACCCCAGATGATATCTTATTACATATCCTCTCAATGTAAGGATGCCATGTTAATTTCCTGTCCAATAAAATTCCCAAGAATGCTACTTTCTCTTCTTGGTCTAATTCATTTTCCTCTACAAACACATTTATTTCTCTATCCTCTACTGAATTATATTTACTTTTGAATTGTAGGAATTGACATTTCTTACTATTTATTGTTAATTGCCTTTGCTTCAAGAATTGGACAATTGACTGTACTCCAGTAAAAGCATTTATTTCTAGACTATCTAATAAATAATTGTTAAAGATAAGCGATGTGTCATTAGCAAACAACAGAGCTCTGTGAACTTTTAACTCTTTTGGTAATTGGTTCACATACAACAGAAACAGTAAGGGACCCAGAAATGAGCCTTGAGGTACTCCAGCCTTGACCTCCAGTTTTTAAGATTTAATTTTTACTATTTCATTCCCATCCACCTTGGTAAGCTCAACACACTGGTTTCTACCTATGAGATATGATTCAAACCATTTCAGTTCTATACCATTCACACCTACAGTTTTTAGTATTTCCAATAATATTCTATGGTTCACACAATCAAAAGCTTTGGATAAATCAAGAAATATTGCAGCTGCCTTCTCACCTGAATCTATTATATCTATTAGTCTTTCAACAAGGGATACTATTGCAGTCTTAGTAGATTTCCCTTTCTGGAACCAATGCTGTTCATCACATATGAAATTAATTTCTTCCAGGTGCATCAATAACCTATTTAAAACTACTCTTTCAAAAATTTTATGTATTACATTTAGAATACTAATGGGTCTATAATTTTCAACTCTTTCAGAATCACCGCTCTTGAAAATTGGCAAAATTTTTCCTTGTTTCAGATCATCAGGGAAAATACCCTGCTCTAGTGAAGTATTAAGGAGATGCAATAAAGGGCCCAGTAATTCATTTTCACATTCTTTTAAAATTTTGCTTGAGACCCCATCCAATCCTACTGTTTTTTTGTTATTCAAATTTTTTATTATTCTTGACAACTCATCTCTTGATAATGGATGAAATTTTAATACCTTTTCAATTGGCTCAGCATTTAATGTAGTTGTATTATAAGTATTAGTGTTCAGTGACTTTTGGAGATTATATGCAACCTGTTGATAATATTTATTGAAAAAGTTACAAATGTCTATACTATCATCCATATAATTTCCATGTTCATCGATTATCCTAGGGACATTAGTAACTGTATCTTTTTGAGCTGCTCTCCTATTTCTATTAATTACCTCCCAAAAAGCAGAGTTAAAATTGGTACTAGTTGTTAATATTTCAGCTGCTTTCTTACACTTAGCTTTCCTCACTTCTTTTGCATAGTTTTTCTTTAGACATTTGTATATGACTTCACTCGGAACATCCCTCACTAATTTAAATTCCTCATAAGCTTCCCTAACAATATTTCTTTGAGTAAGAATATCTTCAGTTATCCATTCATCTACTTTGTTTAATTTACTTTTTACTTTGACTTTTTTATCGGACAGCATACACTAATGTGAAATCTTAGAGTATCAATGAATTGCTTATATTTGTAATTTAGGTTACAATAACTGTTATAAACACTACTCCAATTTTCTTGAAGCAGTTTCTGCTTCAAACGATTTGTATTTCCTAGCTCATATTGCTGAATTTCTTTCACAAAAGGTTTTTTTCTGCTTGGATTCTGGCCCTGCAACTTAACATCTAAAATTTGATAGTTATGATCTGATAGATCTGAGCTACCTAACCTGACATTACAACCTTCTATATTTGTGAGGATATTATCAATAATTGTCTGTGAAGTTCGAGTTACTCTTGTATATTCGTGGACCTTAATTTCTAAATTATTCAAATTAATAATATCTCTAATATCCTCTGTCATTTTATCCTGCCTGGCAAAATCGGTATTGAAATCTCCTACTTCTATGAGTGTGTGAGTGAGTGAGTGAGTGAGTGAGTGAATAAGTGAGTGAATGAATGGATCAGTGCCATTTCGCTTTTATTATATAGACTACTACAGTACATAATACCTTCTGAGTTCTGACCACAACAAGCCTTCCACAATCATTTTGTTTTATTGAGTGAATAATTAATCTATTTCTTTTTTGTTTCCAGGTCAAAAAGACAGAGCAATGATCATGTCAGCAATAGATGAATACCATAAGCTGACCTGTGTGAAGTTCGTTCCTAGGACAGGGTCCGAGCCAGATTACGTGATGATCACTAACTCCAATTCAGGATGCTGGTCGTCTGTAGGCCGTTTGGGTGGCGTTCAAGAACTGAATCTTCAGTCACCTGGGTGCCTCACCAAGAAAGGAACAGTCATGCATGAAATGATGCACGCCATTGGATTTTTACATGAACAAAATCGTTGGGAAAGAGATCAACACGTCTCAATCAACTGGCAGAATATTGAATCAGGTATAAACTTCTTTAGAGTGAAATTACTTAGTTATTTCTTCGTTTTCCAAAAAATTCAGCCAAAAAGTGGAAACAAATTGTTTTTATTGTGCTTGCTCTTGTACTAACTTTATTTCGTCGGTGATACAAATATGGTGACGTTCACTATCTGTTATGCTCACTGAAATAAATTCGTATTCATCTAGTTGATCTACAGAATCAAAAGCTCATTTTGTTATTGGAATACTATCGCACAGCAGCTAAATTTAATTATTTGCAGTACATTGAATGCAGTTTTACATAATATGAAGATTCAAAATAATACTGTACCACAGGTCTTCAGACCGACTGTCACAGACCGCTCTCTATTCATAGGGAATTCATATTGCACATTTTTTGGCAGCTCTAATTGACACCATCACACTCATTCTCTCTCTTTCATCCACTCTTACTCGCCATTTATCTGGCCACCCATCTAACCTATTTTTGGCACTCCAGAACAATAATTATTTCATAACTTTATAAAGATTAGAAGACCGTGCTGTATTATACTCAATCTCATAAATCGAATAAATCTCAAATCTCAATAGAATATAAGATGAATAATGTTTCCTCTGAAAATGATATTTCTATGTATCTGTTTGAAAGGTTTTTAATAAACCTTTTCATTGTTCTAAACACTTTCGATTTATTTCAGGTCGTGAGAACAACTTTGAAAAGGCAAAAAAACAACAGACTGACGCCCAAGGTGTTGGATATGACTACAGGAGTGTCATGCACTATTCGTCGAACGCATTCTCAAAGAACAGTCAACCAACTATAGTTTCAAAGGTTATATTTTTCCTTACCCTCTTCCATTAAATAATTTTTTACATATTCTAGGTTGATAAAAGGCAAAACTGCAGCTTTCAACTCAATAATGAACGGCCTGGTGTCACTTACAATTTACTGTACATTTAATCACTGTTGAATGGCATCATTGCAAATTGCAATGTATATCTAAAGTAACTAGAATAAATTTAATAGAACTTCTCGTATTTAGAAATTCATTCTGAGTTCATGCTTATAGTGCATAAAGAAAATTTATACTTTCATGATCAATCATTACTATTTCCATCTGAATTCGCCCACTCTGAACTTCTAGTGTTGTAGTTGAAGTTCTGTTGCTTCAAAGCAAGACTTGCGTTATTGATTGAAAACTGTGTTTCCGCGTTACTCTTTATCAATTACAATATCAACAGATAAAGAAAGACTATTTCTATTACTACTGTTTGAATTTTCAAAGAACGGTCTCTTGTTATTCGATTGGAACAGGCTATATCAAGTTCTCCTTTTCATAGACAAAAAAGTCAAATGAAGCTTTATTACAGAGCATAATAGAATACTGAATCAGGATATCTTAAAAAGTATAATGATGACTGTGGTATAGGATTAAACTATTAAGAACATCGTACAAGAATACAAGATAGAGGCGGACTCCCACATATTAGAATCAGAGTCCGTGTCCGGTTCAGTGAAAATATTCTTCCTAATTCTTATGAGACTATAAAAAAGTCCGTGCAAATTTACTTCAGACATGGAGGAATATGCAGTGCAGAGAAATGGAGGAAGATCAGCTAATTACAGTGATTAATATAGTAGTAGGTGGAAGTGCAGTTTCCAATTTGTCAGTTGTCTGACCGCTTTCAGACAGGTAACTTCGCATTGTGTAGCATGAGAACATGAACAGTCACTAGAAGTTTGAGATCTCTGGCCGCTTCAGAACGGCAACATCTCGCCTCTGTATCCCTCCCGCTGTAAACAGTACTTTCTCTGCTGCGTATGTCCATTCCAAGTCAGAATAGCTATGAATAAAGATCTTTATAACTTTTGGCATGTATAAAGTTGCTTTGCTACAGTTCGATTTTGTTTATGCTATTTGATATGAGCTGACTCCTTTCACATTTGAAGGATAGAAAATCGAAGACTTTCTCTGCAAAAGTAATCTTTCTTTAAACACAGACTCATGATCACACTGTAACTGTGATTTTTATAATCAGACACTTTAACACTGTAACTATTTTAAAAAGATTGTTATCTTATGGTAATTTTCATCAAGAACACTGACGTTGAAAAATGTTTTTCTTCTTCAGTGAATGTGTTTCCACTCTAATAGTGGAGGAATAATTTAGTGATTGCTCAATATCAATGAACGAATTAATAATCAGGTCT
Organism: Nilaparvata lugens; assembly: GCF_014356525.2. NCBI lineage: Eukaryota > Metazoa > Arthropoda > Insecta > Hemiptera > Delphacidae > Nilaparvata > Nilaparvata lugens. Next base: position 80,595,696 of record NC_052518.1, on the reverse strand, counting down.
AATTTGTTACTGATTATTGTTGCTAGAATAGGCCTATTTCATTTTATATCGGTGATTGAAGGCCTAGCTTGGATTATGTGTTTTTTAGTTTCCTTGCCCTACTACCATAGGTAAGGAAAGTATTGCTTTCCAAAAAAAATTAAGGTACCCCAATTTCAAGTTTTCTATACGTTTCAAGGTCCCCTGAGTCCAAAAACATGATTTTTGGGTGTTGGTCTGTGTGTGTGTGTGTGTGTGTGTATGTGTGTGTGTGTGTGTGTGTGTGTGTGTGTGTGTGTGTGTGTATGTGTGTATGTCTGTGAACACCATAACTCCATTCCTAATTAACCGATTGACTTGAAATTTTAAACTTGAGGTCCTTATACCATGAGGACCCGACAATAAGAAATTCAATTCAAGATGGCGGGAAAAATGACGGATAATTACTAAAAAACCATGTTTTTCACGATTTTCTCAAAAACGGCTCTAACGATTTTCTTTAAATTTATACTATGGATAGCTATTTATAAGCCCTATCAACTAAAATGATTCTCATTTCTGGGAAAATTGCAGGAGCTGCGTAATATTCTCGAGAAAAATGGCGGATAATTACTAAAAAAACATGTTTTTCACGGTTTTCTCGGAAACGGCTCCAACGATTTTCTTCAAATTTATACCATGGACAGCTATTTATAAGCCCTATCAGCTGACATGAGTCTCATTTCTAGGAAAATTGCAGGAGCTGTGTAATATTCTCGAGAAAAATGGCGGATAATTACTGAAAAACCATGTTTTTCACGATTTTCTCAAAAATTACTCGACTGATTTATTTCAAATTCATACTCTGTATAGTTATTTATCAGCTCCATCAACTGGCATGAGTCTCCTTTCTGGGGAACTAGTGGGGGGTTCACCCATCCTTGAGAAATGGTCTTTGTAACCTCCTTCTCGTGCATGAGGTAGGTAGGTAGAGCAGTCTATAAAAATAACACATAGTCGAGATATTTCATCTGTAGGACAGCTGTTTTGACGACTTTTAAAAAATCATCGGATTTCACAATTTGCACAAAGGAAAAAGGTACTCTGAAAACACACATATACAGTAGTCTGATCGTAGTTTCAAATAATTATGTTGCCGCCAATCGTCATTATGTTATTTCTCTAAATTATTGTCGTTTAAGAATGAGGCTCCCAGTAAAATGAGCAAGGAAAGTTGTGTGAGTGTACCACACCAGATTTTTTCTAATTCTCCTCCAAATTGAATATTGTTTATTGTCACTTGAAACAAAATCTTGCAGTCATAACTCACATCGATAATAATTATTATCAAATGTTTGGGTTTCTGGTTTTTGGTTTTTACAATAATATGTAATGACCTGGCTGGCTCAAGTCAGGTGTCAGAGCTCTCAGGTCGCGCCTGATTGATTTCAACGTCTCCCACGTGACTTGACTTTTTTGGAATAAAGGCAAAAACTTAGATTCTCTCTCCATTCGATTTAAAGACGTCATCTAACAAATATTTTCATTTTTCCAGGTGCATGGAGTTAAACTAGGACAACGTGATGGTCTCAGTAGGAAAGATGTACAGAAAATCAGACACATGTACAAGTGCAGTAAACGAAGATCTGTTAACTAAACTCCAATCATAATTACTTTTTACATTGAAATGAAAATAAAACCAAAAACAAGTTTGTAACAAGATAACTTTTTTAGGAATTTTATAGAAGAGCTACAAAAACAATTTCTTCTCGATTATTTCATTAAACCCGAGCGAGTCTCATTCCTCTGTTCTTTCACTCTCTCTCTCACTCACTAAGTCACTTTCTCTTTATCTCTCTATTTCTGTCTTCTACTTGTGCTGCAGTAGAATCATGGATATCAGTGGGAATTCTGAATGTGATTTGTCAATTGTGCCAAAGCTGCACGACATTTGTGAATGGGTATAACTTATAACCAGCTAGTTGGTAATGGAAAATTTCAACATGAACAAATATATTTGTTGTATTCATAATTTTTTTCCAGTCCATTATTCGAGTAGGTCTATTTGTTTCCTTCCTGAATTAATTATTCCAACTAGTTTGTTATTTTTCTTCAGTATTTTATTTTTCATGTCAGTGATATTTGAGCTTTAGAAAGAAGACTTTAGCAAATAGTATGTGGAGTTGAAAATGGAAATACTATTAATTTATTTGGCAGAGTTGAGAGCTCAAGTGCCGGTTGCACAAAAAGCCGGTTGAATTTAAATTGTGATCCAATCAGAGAAGCAATCTTATAAAAAATGCCTTCTCTGATTGGTCCTCGTAGAATTAATCAAGGTAAAAATTTGACCGGCTTGTGTGCAACCGGGCCTCGAATTCTTCTCAATCACTCAACCTTGAAATGTGTGTTGAGATGTGGAATTGTGGAATTTGCTAGGCCTGCTCTATTATAAATGCACTGAATACAAGTAGGCTACAGAGCATTCGCTTCACAGTAACTAAATGGGCTACATCAAGTAGATCAGTAATGTACAGTCCGGTACATGTACATAGTGACAGTAATATATCGAACTTGTGAAAAGCAATTTTGTATTGTTTCGTATTGAAATGCTTGCCATGTCGTGAATGACCACAAAAACGGATTAGACACATGGAAAAAATCCAATAGATAGTATAGATCTTAATCCAATATTATAGATAGAATGTTTTTTCCTTAAATATAGAGTTACACCTACACAGCCCGTGTAGGCTTATTATTGTTTGTTCATAGGCATAGAATTATGTCTATCAATAATTAGGTAGTCTATTTAGAATGTATAAATAGTCTACGTTTAGTAATTTGTTTGTCAAATAAAAGTCCAGACGGAATTAATTAATTGTAATTAGCGTCTGTAAAGCAAAACATTTGGCAGTTACTGAGAAGTGAGCTTGAAATTCCTTCCCTTAACACTTTCGCTTTCCAATTTGCATATAGCCTATTGCATTATTTGCTTTCTTTAAAAGATAAAAACATATTTTATTCTATTCTGTTTTTTCCACTTTGCCCTTTCTACTTTCCACAAGAAATTTAATTATTTCAATTCTCTCTTCATCCTGAAATGCTCACAGGTCAATACTCTCGTTGACATAGTCGCGAGAAATAGTCCATATTACTTTTATGTAAGTCTATCTATAAGATTGGATTTCTTTGATTCGTGTGGATTTCATATAATTGTCATCTATATGCAGTGTGTATAGTAATATTCTGTATTCATATGTTGAACTTGAAAATGACCTATGGTCGAAACTAGTCGTTAAAATATTTTAAAGTTTTAAATAAAGGGTACAACAAGTTTTCATATTGTTTTTATTAATTTGAACAAAAGTAGCCCATTCAAGTGAAGTGATTAGACGTAAACTTTAGTAATAGAAAATTATGGTAATCGTCTTATATGCTGAAGTAATATGATCTGGCACTAGTTTTATATAAGATACACTATTACTAGTAGTTCTGTGAACAGTAGACATCACGCATTTTTCTCATCCAAAAGTATATGATGTCACCTGTTCTAGTTGATTCAGTTGAATCACAATATTCACAGTTGAATCATAATTTACTCTTAAAAACTGTTATTTGTTTTCTCCTAGATAAAAAATTCACTTATATTGATAAACTCAGTTCACGTTTGAATGTGTATCCCATAAATATGATGATTTATCCAGTTTCGTGATAATCTTTCCATCTGATAGAAATATGTCTCGACTATTTAATTTTTTTTTCAATCAAGAATATTATAATTTCTTGGGCATTTATTCCCTGAATTTATTGAATATAAAATTATATTACTATATTTACTGAATTCATTCTGTTCATTCAATCATTTTTATTTTTTCAATCACCTATTAAATTTGTTTTTCAAATGTGAGAATATTGATACTGATCGGCAGGCATCATAAAAAATATTGAAACCTTACCTTATAGAAACAGACACGGCCAGACATCTGTGTAATGCATGCAATGAATAAAATACACTTGTCAGCTGATTGATTATGCATAATTCTATAGTCTGATAGAAGTAGATGATATGTATAGTGATATCAAAGTATGGAGGAATTCCTTTTCTTTTCATATTATCCAAAATTTCATAAATGCAAAATTTCAAAAAACCTTGTGTATACATCGACGAGCAGTTGAAAAAGGAATATTCCTGCCAAATCTCATCGAATTCTATCTGCGCATTTGGCCGTAATCGCGTTAACAGACAGACAAAAGCAAATCGAGTTGAAACATAGACCTCACTACGTTCGGTCAATAGAACATAAACAACTATCAATCCATAGCTACTTTTCAATGCAATTTGCAAAGCATTCAAAGTTTGCTGTTCACATGAGACTAGCACTAAATAATGGGTGACTCTGTGGGATGGAAAATGTCATGAGCAATGAACTGGAGACATTGCCATCAGCCGATAAATACAGTACAGTGACGCCTGCAGCTGGAATGATTATAATATGCTGAATGAATTGCCATGCTATGCATAAGTAGACACCACATTGAATAGAACAGTATTATAAATGCAGTTTATTACAATATTACAATAAATGCAGTGGTACTAGGAACATTAGGACCAATCCGTATAAATGGATGAATTATGAATAATATAGAAATATGACCATATCTATTCTAAGCTCCATGTCCAGAATACATTGTGAATCCTTGGAAGATGAGTGACACAAGTTAAAAATTTGTGATTTTTAGTTATGCTGATCATTCTGGGTCGAATGCTTCGCTTAACATCAAATCTATTCTATATTATACTATACTCCTACCTCATATAATTGTTGAACTTAGAGCGTTAGCTCAACTTTAAATAGAAAAAAATATTGGCAAGGAGTTACACATATTATCTGATGTCGATGATCTTCTATCAGTAAAATTTTGGAGAACAGGTCACCTTCCAATAATCTAAGCATCACACAGTTGGTTACTGGCACAATATTCAAATGGATCCAATTTCTTATGTTCTATTCTACAATACATTTCTATTCAAATAGAATACGATAACTATCCTTTCATTGAGTAGCGGAGAAGCACAAATCGAACAACTGAATAATAATAATACATTAAAATACCAGCTATGGTGAAATTCACTTCAAATTATCGTCATTGTTGGATGAAGCATTTACTCTATTAATTAGAGATGCAGGAGTTTGAAATTATCCATTTTATCCTAGAGTTACCATACCACAAGAGTTATCACACTAAACAAACAGTGAGAAAATGAGTGGGACTTTTGACCAGTTATTCTATTGGATTGGAAAACCTTATAGATCCTTAGTTGAAGCTGAAATCATCTTACAGTGATATAACTACTATAATATTGTCCCATGTTTTTTTTTTTTTTTTTTTTTTTTTTTTTTGCTGAAAGCCATCCACCTTCATTTTCAGTAAGGAGAATTGTAGGCTAATTTTTCTCAAATATGAATGATCCCAGGTTAGATACAATGAACAATACTAAATGAAGATGTACTCATAGTAATTGATAAAATTTATCATATTTGGCCTCAATAGATCAGTTTTCTATTTCACTATTCCATATGGTAAAGCTAGGACAATCCACTGCTATTGACATATGACATACCTATATAATATGACATATATATTGTCGATATTGATCCTGATCAGCTTTATCACTATTTAAGACCTGGATTCACCATCTAGAAGCAATGAACCTCATTCAAGGTGAGAGTGAGGGGGATGGCTCTGATTTTTCCAGTGCTCCTCCTGAAAAGTAGGATATTAGGCTACTCACCAAGGAAGATTCTGAGGGGGGACATTTCGGAGGGCTCATAGACAATAGGCAATGCAAAGCTATTAAGAATTGATTATTATTATTATCATTATTCATGATGAATGAGGAAAAGAAGTCAATTCATTTGATAATTATCCAGAGAAAAATAACAAATAAATAAAATGTCATGTCTTAAGGGAAGTTATTTTGGAATTATGTGATTTTCATAGTCTACTGATCAACTTGACAATGAAATGAATGATCTGTATGCATATTTATTTTCTTCATGTATTCAATATTAACCTGTATACTCAAATCAAGTTTGGTATGTCGACAGCTGTGGATATGCTTGGCGTAACCATATGATCACTAATGTTTATAGCTGACTCATCATACGTATTTTCATTTGCAAAATTTATAAATGCTATAATTATGTACCGGTACACAAGCAATCTATCAAAAATCACTTAATAATCAATAATCAAGTAATCATTCACTCAGCAATAAGATCATCGAACTCAATACGTTAACAATTGCTATATAATTATAATTGTTAGCTACATATTGCAATTTGTTAATAAATAAATAATATACCTAATTGCTACAATCACTTAACACCGATAATCATTGTCATTGTATCACTCCTTAGTACAGACAGATGTTGCCACTCTACAGTTGATTGTAGAGTGTAAATCATAATTTTCGATTAGCATAATCTCATAATTGTGATCTTTCGTCGTATCGTTCATCATTTTGCTGCAGTGGTCGTCTAAATGTAAGTCGATGAAAATATTATTAAGCCATAATACACTGCGATCACATCGCATGCATTTCCATACGAAAATTGTAATCTCTGTACGAAAAAAATGATCGTGCGAGGATGTGCAGAAACATACGACCCAAAATCCTGAAATGGATTGTCTGTGCTTTACAAATAATTTGTGAATATAGATATCCATTTATTTTATCTCTCCATTATCTAGCTTATACACTACAAAACATAATACATAACTAATTAACTATCCAAACTATTCAAGAGTGAGCATACAAAATAGGAGATGAACAATAATTATTGATCGATTTGAAGATGGAATGATAGAATATGAGTGATGGAATATGATAACATGAATTATATTTTCTGGTGTCAATAAATCAGCATACCGTAGTTAGAACAGAATACTGTCATTTCTTATGAAAATATTTTCAAGAATATTGTCTTTATTAATCGGAGAAAAGGGTGGTTTAGAGAAAGAACAAGTGAGAGAGAGTGAGAGAGTGGACAGTTTGATGGTTATGTATTACCGATAGACAAATAGTAAGCGTCCGGGTGAGAGGAGGGTGTCTGAGTAGAACACCTCTCAAGGTATCATATAGATATCACAATATTTGATGGAAAAATAGTTGCAAACTTCTTCTTTACAGGTTGGGATGTTGGCGACCATAAGTGCAATGTTGACATTGATAGTTGCGATGCGAAACAGCTCTGCGGATGATTTGTCATACCACTGCCTCAGGTTTGCCAGCCATCATGTTCTCCTTCTTCCTCGGCCTCGTTTGCTGTTAATTTTGCCTTGGAGTATTTGCTGCAGCAGTGTGTATCTCTTCTCATTCCAAATAATGTGACCTAAGTATTGTAACTTGCGACATTTTACGTGTTGCAAACTATTTGTAACTTTTTTCCACTTTTCACTACCTTTCCATTTTTTGTACAGAGAATATGAATACTTGTTGGATTGATGCAGTCCACGCAGGAATATAGCCCAGTAGCTATTCTGCTACCGCAGGTACTCGTGGCTATTTTTAGCTGTTTCTGTAAGCAGGCCGGAGACCGAATGTCAGGTCATCAGATGTGCTATACTATACAATACATCAATAGTTATAGTGATTGTGATTATACTTATACCTCTCTTCCCCATTATTTTTATATTCTGCGATTCAGCACTAGCATTGTCATACCAACAGTGTTGCCATTTTGAAAGTCAGTGACCAATCCCCAATATGAATGAGACTCAGGTTCAAAAACAAAACAAATTAGTTGAGAGAGGAAAACGCACAGGCAACAAAATACTTTTGCCTTCCAACTCTCATGCAACAGAATGAAGGGCGTGCGCCGGGGGGCAAGCACGGTTTTAGGGAGACAATTTGAAGGGGGGAAAAAGGGATTGGGGTGTATGTAATACCCCTAAATGTGAGAAGGGGGTTCGGGGGCCCTCCCCATGGAACATTTTGGAAAACTGGGTGTCAAAATAACACCTTCATGAACATGACATATTATTTTTTATAAATATAACAATAAACAATATAAGTTTATTGTTGGTAGCTACATGTTCTAATTTTTATGTGGCCATATTACAATGAAAGTTCCAATAAGCATTCCCTTGAATCGTTATTTCTCCGATTCCTTCTCTGAGAGATTAGATTAGGAATTATCTAAAAGGCAGGCAAGTACAGAGCAATTTATTATCTTTAAAATGTTTTCTCCGGTAGGCCTCTCCAAGGCAAGGAGTCAGTTCTGGTTCAACGTTTGTTCCGAGAGGAGGTTTGGTATAATCGAGTAAGTACAGTTCAGTAACTATTAATTTCGCCAATACAAAGGAATAGTATTCAATTTTAATATTAATTTTCGATTCACCCATTCCAAATTAACACTCTGCTCACTTAATAAATTATTAGAGAGGCATACTGCTACGCCGAATGAACTACATTCTTACAATAATTACATTTTACAGTTAGTAATAATTTCTATGAAATCCAATCAATGAACCTTATTTTATTATCCAGTTGATTTGATCTGGTTCTGTAATTAAAATTATTATTTATACTATGATAAATTGATTTAATATGGAAGTTAGAAAATTCGCTTCATTAAGTAATCTTAGGTGTGGCTAAAACAAGTCGTATTCTGCAGTGTATGGATTTGTCTTGTCAATACTTGATAGCCCCAATTCCATAGATACAAAGTTTTGCCATTTCAATGGCGTAGAGTAATAAAACATAGTGTATATGTATGGATTTATTATTTATATTGATAGGAAATTCGAATAAATATTCTCAATCATGATCATATCATGATGGAGATTATGGAAGGTTGGTTCTTTGTACAAAAGCTTTCACAAAAAAAAAATCAGGATTGCTTCTCACCAGCCACACATTTTTAATTTTATTCATTGCTGTTCAATACTTGCCTGAATTTCATTTCATAAAAAAATTTGAAACGCAACTTACATCAATGAGAACTTTAATGTTAATAACCATTCATGCATTTACTCTTATTAGATTGAATTCTTGAATTCAAATTCCTTCCCGCAAAAGTACTTTATTCCGTTATTGCATAACAATGAGAACTTTTATTTTAATAATCAGTTATGTATTTACTAGATTGAATTCTTGAATTCAAATTCATTCCCGCAAAAGTATTTTATTCCGTTATTGAATAACACTCGATTTTTCTTGTGGATGTGAAGCATATTCTATAATTATTATCAATGAAAGTGTTGCATTCAAAATTCAATACTATTCAATAGATACATTTGTGAGACTAGCCATCAATACATTATTTATGAGGATAGTTTCCTGATTTTTTTCAAAACCGGTTTGAGATGACTCAATATATAGCTTCATTCGATTGTCTCCAATTGTTATGTAAAAATGTAATGTGACATGTTGAAAACTTATTCATGGAGCTATTCGAATAGCTCTGTTGAAGATAGAACATTTTGCTTCAAAGTGTCTCAATTCCAACGGAGTTATTATCAAATGTTCTGTTCTGAAAAACAAAATCAACTATTTAAATGTCCCGTTATTGAAAAACCGTACCGTACCTATTTTCTTTCAGTGGCCCACCCTTGAACCAGCAACTATCTGTTTATTGTTCCTTGTCATATCATGTCGTGAATGGAATAAACTTCCCAACTCTGTTAGATACACTGCGAGCCGAGCGGGCATTAGCTTGTCTGTGAAACAAAGACAATAACTTACTACTCTCCCTTCCATTCATACATTCTTTCATTTTTATATCTCATCTCTATGTTACATAATACATATTCAACATTTTCTGATCATCAGTATAGTATATCATCATTACTACTTAATCAATTCTCCTGTTAATAGATGAATAACATATTGATTGATTCAATTGAAGATTCTTAATTTATCGAGGGTGGTTATAGGCGCCTATCCTTATTTTCATTGATACATTGATTACGATTTTAATAGTAGAATTAAATTTATTCATTTTGTGATACAAAGCTTACGTAAGATGAAAGCCCAATCGGATAGTTTTTCCATTGTAGATTATTAAATTTTTCAATTTTACTTTTAATATCAGCATGGACCTGTAGAACTGAATGAGTGTATGAGCCTAAATAAATCATAATTTACAAGAATAAAGAACTCTAATATCATCTAACAAGTGGCTACCTACCACGCTGAGTTCACTATCAGCTGTCCAACTCCAGTTTAATCAGGATAATTCTAGTGGTAAAATATTCAAAAATGTATTTCGAATTTACTGTATATTTTTATTAGTCCAGTCACTATATACATTGGTGCATGCAATTTATATTGAAGTTCTGATTTTATAATAATACTATTTGAGTACATAAGAGAAGTCCAGAACCAATTTCTTCATGTAAAATTTCCTTGTGCTATATACAGGATGGCCCAAGAACCTCGTATTTTCGGCTCATTTTCCAGTTTTCAGCTATTTCTGCCAAATCTCGTAATCGGACAGAAAAATTTGTTTTTGCCTTTTTTCAGATTAAATTCTTAATAGAATGAGATCATTCGAAACTCTCTATCTCCAATGAGTACTGAGTTATGATTTTTCAAAAATGAGTGGAATTTGAAGAAAAAATCAATTTTGTAGAATTTTAGATTTTCATCAACAATATCTCCCGATTGTTACCATTTAGATGTATAATTCAAAATCCCTCCAGGCGCATTTTTGTGCTCTACGATTGAGATCAGGTAGAGCGCTCTATCTCATAGATTTCCAGGTACACCCTACAACAATGCTTCTTCTATTGTGAAAAATACCTAATTTTCAGCTTCAACCATCATCACCAACTACATAGTCTTCACATTGATATTTCGCACAATGACATAAGTTCATAAGATCATGTTCTATGAAAATCACCCGTTAGATGCACTTCATTTCGGTATTTCCTAGTACGCTTTAGAGGCACGCTTTAGGACACCTCAAGGATCAAAATTTCAAACACTTATAACTTCTGACACAATGCTCAGATTTCATCGTACTTCACTTCATTCTTCTCGGCTCGTGAAGGCGGTCCAAAATCATGCATCATAAGTGGAATTCGGTCGAAAAGTGGACCGAAGTTTGACGTTTTGTTTGACGTTTTATGAGCGTTCAAACTGTTTGAAATTTGGCTTTGAACTCGACGACGAATGTACATTTTTCAACTTTGAGCGCTCACAAAAAGTTCAAAAACGTCAAAAAAGGAACACATTATATGAATCTCATTGCAAATTTATTCCTTTTTCCAACCATGTCCTTAGAATAAGATTTTGAATGATAGTTTTCTAGTTATTAACGTTTTAAATAAATATCGAGAAATCGTGAAATCTCGAAAACCAAGGTTGGTATAAGAAAATTTTACTGGAAATTTTTTGTTACAAATTTGATGAAGAATCCATGATCTTCGGCTGTTATAGGTTTCGTGGGACCCTCTATATATGCTGTATAAGAAGGAAATTTGAAAAACCATTCTGAACAAAGTTTTGGACGCATACTGTGACCTTTTAATTGTTGGGTGATTCCCTGAAATCAAATCAAACAAAATCTTTGAGACCTTTGGGGTCTCAAGAAAAAATATAGATAGTAGGAGAAACTGGGGTTTCTCATTACTAAGGGAGGGGGTGCGTCCATGATGGACTTTTCACCCCTGCTGTATAAAATACAAGAGTTGAATTGTTTTTTTTTAAATTAGGTGTTTAATTCTATTAACACTGAATTTTAAAAATAAATAACACAATGCGTTTTGTTCCAGAACGTTTCTACTGTGAATATTGTTCTGTTGCATCTGTGAACATTTGTTTCGTAATGTCTTCTCGTCCTCAACCATCTACATCTGCTGCTGGCCCATCAAATGCACGTCCTACTGGAGGTGAGTAAATAAATCAACATACATTTATACACTTTTATCTCATTCAAGTCCCAAGCCATTGCTATATCCAAAAAAAATCATATTAGTTATTGTATTTATATTATACCCCAATATATTTAATTTTATATGTACATGAAGACATCACCTTATTTCGGACTTTGTAAACTTATCTAAATTCGGGAGGAAATAGCTTAATGTAACCTTATTTTTTCTCTTCCCATCATTTCCAATAATCAAGCTTCTTATGAAAATAAAGAATACATAAATGAATAAACATTCACATTTTGATCTTACTGATCAATTTTTATGTCCATAATATAAGCTCCAGGCTTATAGGCGGGAAATGAGAATAATAATGATAAGAGAAGTAATGACCTACAGTTTTCCGTTTAAGGTGGGTTCCGAACAACCCGTGTTCGATTTGAAATTCATAGATAGTATTTATCGTAGTTGGCCCAAACGATCATCCATCCGTTCAACAAAAGTTACAGGAGCATGTATTCAATTTTATTGGAATGATTGAGTACCAAAGTAAATAAAGCGTAATATTATATGAATATAATATACTTTATTTTTGTAGTATACGGTAGTCAAAAATAAAACAAGCTATACATTCAATTCAAAACATGGTAAGAGGTTCTGAAGAATTGAAAATAGGCTATGATGTAGTCAATTGCAATTTCATGCGTACTGGAAATCCCATAGAAATAAATTTAATGTTTGATGTATGTATTTACAACATTATTTGTAATATCTATAGGGATATTGGGAACCCCTCATGGCTGATGGGCTCAGCAAGCTTGATTATAGGAATTGATGTCATGAAAAGCGAAAACTCATTCTTCAGGCCTACAGTTACTAAATTTTTAGTTACAATCATTATTATGTCGTAACGGCTACATCTCTTTCATCTGCAATGATATCTATGTGACACCAGCAATATGCGGGATGCATCAGTTAGTTGAACTTGAGTTGGGTTCAAGTTAATTTGATTACTGTTAAGGCAAATGCTGACTCGGGCTTGTACGTTGCAGAATGAAATTTGTATCATTTTTTACATGGGCAGATTTTGAGTTTCGTAATCGGACCATTGATAGCTTTGTCAGCTTGTATACTGAACAACATTTTTAATAAATCAATAGGAGTATAAGAAATTTATAACAGTTATACAATTCAAAGACTCATTTTTTGAATTATCAAGGTTATAAGCAAAATGTATACAATGTAAACTCAATTCAGCCTTGCTTTTGATGAAACTAATGTAGCATAAGGTTTGACTTTTCCTTTCTGAGAATAATAGAGGAAAATGAACTTCCACTTAGTAGAGTACTGAGAGTACTTGTAAGGAATATTGCGGTGAAATGAATGAATATATGAGTGAATCATTTCAGGAATTTTTGAAAGAAAATTTTCGATTAAATTACAGTTTATTGATATGAGAAGGCTAGCAGCTTCATTTCTTAACATTTTCAAAAAGATACATTTATAAAGTTTAATTATCATTCATATTTGATGGAGTTTTTAATCACTACTCGTCTTTCATTGACTATTGAATTCAAAGTCTCACATAATGTTTCAAAATCCAAACTTGAAGATTCTGGATTCAAAGACTCGAAGACCGAAACAGACTGAATTCAATAAGGGTGTTGGTTTGCAAGTAGAGCATTGATGTTTCACTATCCTTCTCAATATGATACTTGGAGCCTTAAAACAAGACCGCTGTAGGTATAGACTGGCAAGAAATTGGATTGATTCACGTTACACAGCCTCACGTTACCTATACTACTATAAGTATTTCATGTTAATCAGATAACTCATTACAAGTTTATCCATCTCATTTACCTATAGCCTCATTGATAATTTGATATTCTGTATTTTGTTCGTTATTGTGATTGCTTGATATTTAGAATATTCAATATTTATATTTAATACTTGACATTTGGATGGAATAATTTATTGTGTTTACTTCTTATTATTTCTTATCAAATTCCTACTAAATAGTGACTGAATCACCTTTAAATTGAGGCATATGTTGTGTGAGCGGTTTGAATTTCAATTACAATGATATTTCAAGAATCCTAGATGTTTGCTATTGAGAATTGAACGTTATACATAGTAATCAAGCTAACCAAAACTTGATGATCTCATTCATGTCAATGCAGGCATAGCATAGAAAACCAACCATTATATATTAAGATAAAACATGAACATACATTTTACTTGCATTTCTAAATAGTTGACATGTGATTATGATCAATTATTACACTATAGTATATTCAATATTTTTTTGGTGGAGCACCACGAAATCGCCATCTTATGAAAAATTTACTTCCCTGAAAAGGCCTACCGCTAGAACAGATCATTACTAAACCATCGTTGTTAACAATCCAAATCATTTGTAATTGATTATGGGCTATTTTGAAAAAAAATATATAGTATTAGTGGATGAAATGTGAACGTTTTTCGCCGTTTCTATATAAAGGATTTCTATATTATAAAAATGCACCTTTTATAAATAGATGAACTGCCTGTGTGTCATCAATAGAAAATGGAGTGAGCATATCATGCGGTGTTCTCAACCAGAGACAATAGAATAGGAGATTTAGTAATTCTATTATCTCGTGAAAAGCGATGACCAACAATAAATAAATGTAAACCGTTCTTGTTTTTAAAATTCTATCATTCTAAATAACAAGTGGAAACCTAGAATAAAAAAAAACTTCTTCGTAGCTCGCGGTTTATGAAGAAGTTTGTAACCCTGATAAAATTCTAGGCATTAATCCTATAAAAGCATTAGTAATTTTCTGCATGAGGTGGGCTCAATCTCAATGAGTTGATTCAATAAAAAAAATTTCTAGATCTTAAAATGATTATCATAGTATTGCTGAGGAAATTATTTTATGATGATTAGCCTATTGAACAGTAATAGTAGGGACCATACTGTATCCTTTCAGTATTTGCTCATAACTAATCAATGTAATAGTTGTTCTCATCATCTGTTTGTCGGATAATGATAGAGATTACGCGTTAAGATGATGAGGGAGCCAACTACAATACGCTATACTTCTGTATCCTATTACAATATTATTAATAAATCATGAAAAATTACAAAGCTCTTCAAAGCCTCACATCTCATCCTCATGCCTAAAAGTTCAACTGGGTGGGAGTGAACATCGCCTAAACTTTATTCTTGCATTAATATTTCAAAAGTAGGTAATATTCTCATTAACACTAGAATAATAATTATTATTATTACCCATAACTGAGTTCTAGAAACAACAAATTAGTGTTGGTTAAACCTCTCGGCAACAGAATCTCCCTTATACAGAAGTGTATCATGAAAAATACACTTATGAGAAGATTTTAATAAGAGTAGGCTACAGAACTTGCTTATGCTTGATCAGTGATGCTTTAATAATAGCACCAACATCAATAAAAATAATGAATTACTCAACATTTGATTACAACTGCAGCTATACAAAAATTTTCCAAGGTAGAAATTTTTTTCTAGCTGACAGCCAGCCTGCTCACTAGAAGCCAGCTCAACCTATCGAGATGTCTTCATCAACCAAGGCAAACAAAGCAGCCAGCTCGAGTGCGAGGGTAGCACACCCGCCTACCAGTGTGATGGTGACCGCTGCTATTACCGGACTCCAGGAGCGTGGTGGATCGTCACTTCACGCTATCAAAAAATACATAACAGCTAACTACCAAGTCGATGCAGAGAGGCTGGCACCGTACATCAAAAAGTATCTGAAAGTAGCCGTAGAATCCGGAGTTATCACCCAGACGAAAGGCAATGGTGCTACCGGATCGTTCAAGATTACGAAAAGAGCCACACAGACGCGTAGCACCAGTGCCAAGCCGAAATCAGCGCAGCCCACTGCTGAGGGAGCCAAGCCTAAAAAGGCAAATGACAGGAAAGAGGCAGCTGCCAGCAGGCGCAAACCAGCCTCCACTGCGTCGGCAGCCAAGTCCAAGACTCCAAAGGCAAACAACGCGATGAAACCCTCGTCATCCAAGAAGCAAAAGTAACCAAAAGGAGGAGAAGCATGACATAAAAATAATTTCTAATCTTCTTCTCTAACCATCACAAGCCGTGAGGATAGCTGCAGCTAAACAATATTTAATCTGTTTCAGCCAGTTCAGCTAACCGATGTGTTATCTAAAAGTTTATCCAATAGAAAATTAGTTTTTGAATTTAAAAATGAGGCTATCCATGTTTTAAACTCTAGCAGACACAAAAATGTTGTTGGATCAACAAATTACATCAAATATTTCGATAAAGAGAGCATATTATTTAAAATAAGTCTTTCAATCTAACAATGAGGGTAACCAAGTTTTAAACTCTAGCGGGACACAAATATTGTATTGTTGGATCAACGAATTACATTAAACATTTCGATAAAGAGACCATATTATTAATGAGTTTTTCAATTTAGAAATAAGGCTATTCATGTTTTAAACTCTAGCGGGACACAAATATTGTTGGATCAACGAATAACATTAAATATTTCGATAAACAGAGCATATTATTTGAGCTACTGCTATAGCTATAAACAGTAGGTTTTGTTTTCAAAAGGTTCTCATAGATTCTTAGTATATTGTTCAAGTTCTGTAATGAGTTTGTCGAACTCTTAAAATCATAGTGATCAAAGATTTTGACAGATCCACAACAGAGCTTGAACAATTCCTGTACTCCGATGAGCGTATCTGAGAAACTTTAAAAACAAATAGAACATAATTTTTATAGCTATAATTGTAGCTTGAATATAAGTTACTAAGGATATTAATTTGTGAATATTGGTTAATCAAATAAAATATTTTTATAAAAAGTAATTTTTTTTTCAATTTTTTTTATATTACTCTAAATGATCATAATACTCATCCTATTAGTTTCATAATACTCATTCTATTAGTTCTAAAGGCGCATCAAACATGCCGAACCGAACCTCGAACAGTGCAGCGAACCGCACAACGTCCGGCACAGCGAACATTCATCATATTATCTTCTTTCTTTCCACTACTTCAGAAGATCGCGACTGTTTTATTTTGCTTTTGGGATGATGGTAGATTGCATATCTTCTTGAGTTTTCTTCGATTAAATTTCTTCGCTTGTCTAAGCATATTTTAAGCGTTCACTCACTTTGTTCAACTCGATCACCTCTTAACGAGTATGTAGTTTTGGTTTTTCTATTGCATTTATAAATATCTTCATGTTCCATCTCGAGTTCGACCTATAACTTAATAACAATATCAAGTCACAATACATAATTACAACTGCAATATAGTTTATATTATTTAGTCTTCTTCTCTAAACAGTAAACACTTAAAACAATCTGCCAACCCAAAATTTGAAGGGCTTCATCTTTCATAACATTATCTTCTATAATGTGAAGACTCATTCATCAAACATTCGTTTCATTCGCTTACCACAAGGTGCATGCTGTTTGCCAAACTCTGAACTATTCAGCCAATCAGAGCCTAAGTTATTTCGCGAAAAAACATCAATCAAGAAATGCTTGTTTTAAAATTCGCCGTGTAGCGCTCAAATACAACCGTATACAAGTATAACCGCAATGCGATTCCGTATTGCGAGTACAGCATTGGAAAAAATAAAGGCGTTTATTGAGCTCTTGAAAAAACGAGTTATCTGGTAAGACGCATATTTTAAATTACCCTGATCTCATGAACACCGTAGGCCAGTTTCATACGGCAGAATCCTGCCTCCTGAAGATCATATTACAGAAGATTATATTTCATATTTTGCAGCTCTTCTTTGCTTTCACATGGGGATCTTTCAATTCAGCCGACGGATCTAACAAGTAAGCCGAAGTTTGCTCAAAGTATGACTCATCACTTTTTCTCAAAGACTAGCTTCCTTAAAATATAGATAAAAGATTTCTGATTTCGGATTTGGATTCAGCGACCCCAAATTCTTTAAAGCGTAAGTCCCATTTTCAAAAATACCCGAAAACAAGGGACTTATAGCTGTTTTTAATATAGCTTTCCATTATCATAATGATTATAATATGGTAAACGTACTAAAGATAACAATACTCCTGCCTCACGAAGAGGTTTTAAGAAGTTTTTAAACACCTGAAAAGTTTAAACTTGAACATTTTTAATTTTTAAAAGTTCTAGTTTTCAAAAAAAATTACACTTTGAAAAGATGAATCCAAATATAAAATCATAAAACATCTCCACTCATCACCCAACAAAATACGAGGAAAAGGAATCTTGTAAAGCAAACTTCACTGAATTTCAATTGTCTTTCAACAATCTAATTCATCAGGTTTAAAACGTTGAAATCACTTTGAATTCCCAGTAATTATTGTCTTTATTTCATTGCAACAATCATAAAAATCTATTATGAGAACATATAGTATAAACGTTGTGCTGATCTGAATCAATCTATGGTAATAATAGGAATTGAAAGAATAAAAAATGTCATTCCATTCCAAGTAAAACGAAACTGATGTCTGTGTTTGTATTAGAACTGCTGAATGGATAACTTAATGCATATTGAAAAAGTCATGAATAGGCCATACCAGCCTGGCGACTTTGATGCTGACACCAGAATCTAGTTTTATTTCTATTAAAGAATGATACAGAATGAAAACCATGTATCATAGTACAAAGCAGTACGATACTTTGTATCATGAGTAGTGATTAACATAGTCATGACTTATCGATTTTAGTCGCCGAGCCTGAGCTGAATCCTCAGTTGTAAAACTATGGACCAAGCGTGAGCTTTTGCTTTTCTATGTCGTATACCGTGGACAAAAACTTTTTGCTTTTTTGTTGTTCGATTATTTGCCGTCCTTATGAATCTGTTGAATCAAAGGTAATGATATTTAACAAGTTGCGCTGAACCTGGTAGAGTTCATAAGAACGGTAAAAAATCAATTTTACGAAAATCGATGTGCATGTAACTGGTTTTAGAAGATCAATACGATAATGTGTTCTATCACAATTTAATTATTATAATAGAAATGTTTAAGTTGGATGCAAACCTACTGCACATGAGGAGACAAATAAATTTATGAAAAGCTTGATAGCTTGAATAGTGGATATCTGGATACCACGTTACACGTTTTTAGTGTGAGATATAATAATATGTCTTAGAAAAATGTTTAATCTGTTTTGTCAATCGGCAGGAAAACATTGGTTTTTCAAAGTTGTCTTACTCCCTTATTTTCAGAAATAAAGATAAATATCCAAAATTTCTACACGGATACAGTGTAAGTTGTATTATAATAGGTACTGTATAGGTACTGTATACGTACTGTATAGTACAGTACCTGTTCGTTTTTACCGTATAATTATATGGTAATAGAAAGCTTTATTAAAAACAGCCATAACTTCCTTGTTTTCGGATATTTTCGAAAACGGGATCTACGCTTTAGAGAATTTGGGGTCGCTGAATCCAAATCCGAAATCAGAATCTTTCTATCTTCATTATCAAGAAAGATAGTTTTTGAGAAAAAGTGGTGACCGGAGAGACGTAGAATCACCATGTGAAAGCGGAGATTTGTCGGCTAGTATCTCGATCCAAGCCGGTTTCTGCTTTCTGCTTGCCTCGAGGGGGAAAGACGTGACAAAAGGAGGTTCCTGGCTCGGGGTCACCATGTGAAAGACACGATTTGACTCAATGTACTTCGACAAAAAAACGTGAACACTGTTCAGTGTTCAAGTTGCACGTCTCCTATCGTGTGAAAGTAGCCTATAGGCTAATCGAGATTTAACTGTAAATATCATTTTTTCCTGATTAGAATAGCTTTATTATTAACCAGATATACAATGCTTGATTAATTCTTTAATAATTTATTTGAATCTACTCATCAAAATGATTCAAAATGGATGAGCAATTGATTAGTAAGAAAATAATGATAAGATTATTTGATAATATTATTATAATGTTTAGAGAAATATCATTTATATTCATAGAAACATTTGTCTTCAAATGTTGTTTACATATACAACATTATTGGCACTCATGAAAACTGATGATTTGATGTGGAACTCGATAGAATAAATTAACAGAACAGATCCATCATTAATATTTTAAATATTCACCAGGTGACTGAATTTTTTGTTAAATTCGCTTCTCGGTTCGATGCACAGCTCGCTGCGCTGTTCATCAGGATCGCTGGATCTATCAGGAAAAATATTATTCAACATTACCATAATATTATTAAAAATAATAAATATGTAATAACAATAACTTTTTTCTATCATCTTTCATTTGAGATCCGAGAACAACGTAAACTGACTTATTACATGCCGCTGAATTTTTCAATCAACTGTTTTGAAATAGTGAGGTTTATTATTAAAAGTAGTTCTATAAACAGTAGCACTTGCGAATTTGATCACATCTTGTGCAAAATGAGTTTCGTCAAAGGACTCATACAAAATATTGTAAATTTCTCTTATCCTTCAGGCTTTTCAACAGGCTAAAAATACTTACAACTGGTGATAGTTTTCAAAGTTTTTGGACTCGTATACTATGAAGCTATCAAAATGAATAAAGTTTTTCTTCTTAAGATATGAGCGTCTAAGGATAACATTTTTGGAAAGATCATTTCAAATTCGGTAAGAGATAAATTTATGAAATTTATAAATTCTTCATGGTTCATGGAATGAAACAAAAATTTACTGAAAATATAAATTTTTTATTAAGCTATTCCATTCACAAGAAATGACCAAAAATATTCCAACTAAAAGTAATTGTAAATGGGATAGCTTTCTCAAAAATTTATATTCTCAGAAAATTTTTGTTTTATTCAATGAACCATGAAGAATTTACTTTCAAAATTTCATAAATTTATCTCTTACCGAATAAGATATTCTAGAAGATCTAGATACAGATCTAATATCAGGAAGTCAGGAGAAGGCGAAATTGTAGATCTTTGTAAATTTATTGTGGATGATCTTGTCCTGGAATTTCAAGTCAGTCTTTAATTGATTGAAACATTTTTCGACTCCAAACTCCAAAATAAGAACATAGAATTATTTAAAATCAGATGAGTTTGAATTTCATTTTTTTAATGCATGGAGCACAAGACTTTTTATGAAAAACTGTTTTCAAGTTGATCAACTTCTGCTTTCCAAGCCTTTACAGGCATCCAACCATTTATAGAGAAGTATGCTCTTCACAACTTCACAAGTGTGTCCATCGTTCAGCGTGTAGAATGAATACTTTCACTTTTCTTTTCAAAGTTTAATTTTGATAGGAGAAGTTCATTTATTTATTCATTTGCATTCATAGGCAAAATTATTGACTTCATGTATCATCCTTAGCAGCATGAAGAGCACTCAGACCTCGAAGGAATACTGTAGGGAACAAAGACCTTGAAGAGATCTTTGGTAGATCTAAGGTCTTTGGTAGGGAATGACAGCTGACAGGCCATCGAAAACAGAGTAAGTTTGGAGTTTCGTCCACCAGGTGCTCTCTAGTAGAGAGTGTGTATTTTCCCCTGTGACGGGGTGTAGTGGGAGGTAGAAATAGCATCCCTCTCTAGCCTAGAAGGGAAGAAGCCTAGATACAGTCATGTTGTTGGAAGCTGAATGCTGAAGGATCAAGGCAGGCAGACAAGAGAGCAATCAGATCGCTTGTATACCAAACGTCACCCTTCACCGTACCTAGAGGATTCTTCTCAGGTTAGCCACGGAATCCGTTCTAAGGCTTTTATCAGAATCATATTTTGTATTTTTGATTGCTATTCGAATGCATGAGATAATTATTATGGAGGTAATAAATAACCTCTTCAATATTTAAGGGGTTTTAAAGTCTATCACATTCAAAAAACCAATTGATCATTTTAAGAGCTGCACTGGTAAATGAAGGGCAAAACGTATTCCTTGTTTAGTTCACTATTTTCTCACTAGAAGACTTGCAGAAAAATGTAACTTGTTCTGATGAATTTTAAGAATGCTTGTATTATCTTCAACATTCAATACCGTATTCAACTCTATTACTAGGTGTAAACTGTAGTTATAATTTTCCTTGCAGTTGGTTGTAGAGTAAATCGAATTTTTAAGACTTTGTACCACTATTATTGAGATGTTTATGAACAATTCGGTCTATGAACAATTTTCATGGTTTTTTGTAAAAGGCTAATACTGTTGAAAATGCAAATTAATAATAAATCTCAATATATCAGGGTTTTTGGGCATAAATGACCTGCACAGGTACCGTATTGTAATTTTGTTGGAACCTGGTTGATTCTCAGTTTAACTATTTAATTTTTTATTTATATTTATCTTCTTCAACTAGGATTAGATATCATCAATTGGGAATAGAGAAAAAACAAGTACATTGGCTTGAAAACATATACAAAATGTAGGTGTAGACGCTTCGAATTTACAATAATGAGCTGCTGTTAACAATATTATGCTAAATTCAGGAATCTCTGTTTGCTTTATGTTTACTCAGTTTATTTCTTTGTCCCAACTGCTATCGGTACTTGAAACCTGAGTGAATATGGAAATAGTTAGATGACTAAGGAAATTGAATTGGTGACGATAAATTATAATTTATTATAGTAAAAATGTTACAATCCAAAACAGAATATCCGTTTCTCACATATATATATATATATATATATATAATATATATATATATATATATATATATATACAATTTTATCATCAATTACAGTGGTAACCTCCAAAGTCCAATAACGCAAATTTTGAAATTTGCCTTCGATTTTAAAAGATATAAAGTTGTCATATAAGATATAAAACAATTTCGATCTCTGTTTCACTTGGAAGATTTGTTTTGGAACTTCCAAAGAATTTCAATTACCACGCAGTCTGCGTTAAATTCCCCATCTGTGGTAATAATCCCCCCTGTCAATCATATTAATTCGATTCTATCTCTATTGATGGAAATATTCCTCATGTATTATCTTATGATGCTGAAATAATAACAATAAAATTAGTGCTCGATAAAAACTCCATCTGATGACAATCATAACAAAATAAAAATAAGCTGAAATAAACTATTTTTTATGAACAATTACCACGAGAATTCCTCTTTTTCCATAATTATTGGTTGTGGATAATTTAGAGAAAGATACCAGTTCAAATTATTATTCAATCTCAAAATTGAGTATTAGTCCAGTCAATATAGACATGGAGAAGGGGGTGTGCTTGAAATTTATATTGTAGTTTTGATTTTTTAATATATTGTTTGGATTTGGATACATAAGAGAATTCAGAACCATTTTTTTTCATGCAAAATTCCCTTGTGCTAGATATAGAGTAGCCCAAAACATCGTATTTTCGGTTCATTTTCCAGCTTTCAGCTATTTCCGCCAAATCCTGTAATCGGACAGAAAAATTCACTCTCGCCTTTTTAGAGATTATAAAATTCGTAATAGAATGGAATCATTCAAAACTCTCTATCTTCAATGAGTACTGAGTTACGATTTTTCAAAAATCGCTTAAATCTCAAAATTGAGTATTAGTCCAGTCAATATAGACATGGAGAAGGGGGTGTGCTTGAAATTTATATTGTAGTTTTGATTTTTTAATATATTGTTTGGATTTGGATACATAAGAGAATTCAGAACCATTTTTTTCATGCAAAATTCCCTTGTGCTAGATATAGAGTAGCCCAAAACATCGTATTTTCGGTTCATTTTCCAGCTTTCAGCTATTTCCGCCAAATCCTGTAATCGGACAGAAAAATTCACTCTCGCCTTTTTAGAGATTATAAAATTCGTAATAGAATGGAATCATTCAAAACTCTCTATCTTCAATGAGTACTGAGTTACGATTTTTCAAAAATGAGTAGAATTTTAAGAAAAAATCAATTTTGTTGAACTTTGGTTTTTGATCAACAATATTTTCCGATGTTACCATTTGAATGTATAATTCAAAATCCCTCTATAGTCCAGTCAAGGAAAGGACTATTGGATTAACTTTTATAGAAGGAAAAGTTTGGAAGACAATTTTTCACCCCGCAGCTCTGTTTAGGATAGCAAGGAGGTGAACATATCAAAAGTCTCCATCCCTACCCCTTGTGCTAAGGGGTTGGGGTGGTTCTAAGTTACCATTATTTGGATTCTCGCATATAACTCGAAAACTATGTATCTTACGGACATTTGTTATATACAAAATTAAAGCTTACATAATTTACTACAATATTCATGCTACATTTTTTATTTATGTTCTCAAGTTTTCGATATATTCGCTCATGAAAGTGTGACATTTTTGAAAAAACACGTTTGCCTCCAATTTTTTCTTTTGCTACTTTTGTACAATAGACAAAGGAATTTGGAGGGATTGTTTTGTACACAATTTTTGACTTAGCAGCTTTGTTGAGACTAGTTAGGAGGAGAACATATCAAAAGTCCCCATTCCTAACTCATTTGCTTAGGGGATGAGGGTGGTTAAAAAGATGAATTTTTCAGCTTTTTTCTTCGGAGCTCATATCTTGAGAAGAATGCGTTCAACCTACATAGCTAACTAATCTAAAATACAGCTTGATAAATTCTCTACACTTACTATTCAGTGGAATTTTGTAATATTCCCAAGAGTTCTGGATACATTAGCTCTTTCAGGGCTTATAATCTCCAACAATGAAATGTGGAAATAAATGCTCATCTTAGGTTTGTAGAGCATTAAATTCTCTTTGAAACGATGTATTATTTGACTATTCTAAGTTTTCGTTCTATTATTATAGAAACTTTAATGTATAAATTCTGTACATTTTTTTCAGTGAAATTTTGTGATATTCCCAACACTTCCCGAGAAATTCGCTTTTGAAGGTGTGCAATTGTAAAAATAACAGGTTTTTATGCAATTCTTTGCTCTTTCAGGGCTTATGAATCTCCAAAAATGCATTGTAAAAATTAATGCTTATCGTAGGTTTATAGAGCATTAAATTCTCTTTGAAACTATGTATTATTTCACTATTCTAAGTTTTCGTTTCATTGTCATAGCAACTTTAATGCAGGGGGTGAAATTTTCAATATTGCAACTAGCGTCAACTCAGCGGTTCCACACCTTCAACAGAGGTGATAAAGATGCGCACTTTTGATATATTTATCTACTAACTAGTCCAAATTGTCAAATGATCAATTGTTGCAGCATTCAACATTTCATCCCCTACATTGAAGTTGCTATGACAATGAAACGAAAACTTGGAATAGTGAAATAATACATCATTCAAAGAAAATTTAATGCTCTACAAACCTGAAATAAGCATTAATTTTCACATTGTTGGAGATTATAAGCCCTGAAAGAGCAAAAAATTGGATAAAAACCTGTTATTTCAACAATCGCACACCTTCAAGAGCGAATACATCGGGAACTGTTGAAAATATCACAAAATTCCACTGAATAGAAAGTGTAGAGAATTTATCAAGCTTCATTTTTGAATTATTGTTAGTTATGTCGGTTGAACGCATTCTTCTCAAGATATGAGCGCGGAAGCAAAAAGCTGAAAATGCAACTTTTAAACCACCCTCATCTCATCCCCTAATCACATGAGTTAGGAATAACTTCTGATATGTTTTCCTCCTAACAAAGCTGCAAAGTAAAAAATTGTGTACAAAACATTCCCTCCAAATTCCTTTGTCAATATTGGTCTATTGTAGAAAAGTAGCAAAAGAAGAAAAAAATGGAGGCAAACGTGTTTTTTGTCTGTAAGATACATAATTTTCGAGTTATATGCGAGAAACCAGAAAATGATAACTTTGAACCACCCCCACCCGCTTTACACAAGGGGTAGGGATGGGGACTTTTTATATGTTTACCTCCTTCCTACCCTAAACAGAACTGTGGGGTCGAAAGTTGCCTTCCAGACTTTTCCTTCTTTACCCTCTTTTGAGCATTCATTGCCTGGACTACTGGATGTAATTTTGTGCTCTACACTCTTAGACCAGGAAGAGCGCTCTATCTCTTATTGATTTCCAGGTACACATGACAATGCTCCTTGTATTTTGAAAAACACCTCATTTTTAGCTCCAATCATCATCACCAACTCCATTGTTATCACATTGAGATCAAACAATTATATTATAAGTTCTTAAGATCATTTTCTATGAGAATCATCCGTTGGATGCACTTAATTTTTGAAGCGCACATGACACCTCAAGGATCAACATTTCTAACACTCATAACTTTTGACACAATAATCGGACCTTATCGTACTTCAGTTCATTCTTCTCGGCTCTTCAAGGCGGTTCAAAATTATGCATCATAAGTCAAATTCGGTTGAAAAATAGAAAATTCATCTTTGAGTGTACTTTAAGCTGTATTTCAAAACACAAAAAATGCCAATTTCTATATTGAAAGCTGCGCATCTTGTGAAATACTTAAAATGAAATTTCAAAAGCTTGTAAGGATGTGAATTTTCTCCTCTTCTCACCCCAATTAACAATACACTTCAATACCATTAGAAAGTTACAGCCGATTCTAGAATGAAGATTTTTTTTCGCAAATTTTCTGTTGATATAGTCTCTAAAACGGTTCATCATAAAAACCAATGATTAGTTCCAAATTGTAGACAATTTCATCCTCTATGAGCTTAGTTGCCTAAAATTAATCTTGAATCACTGTTTCCTATAATAACACTGCCAAGACTTTTAATATCAGGAAAGTATCTTCATTTCTTGATTTTTCAACAATCGAATCTTACTTTTCGAACATATTTTTTTTATGAATCATTCATAGAAAATGGAAGTGAAGATACTACCTACTCTGTTCAAGACAAGTAGTTAGTAGTTCTTTTTATAATAACGGATTAAGGAGATAGCTTTGAATATAGAAATTGGTAATTTCTTGTGTATTGGAATATTAGTTAAAGTACACTCAAGAAAGATTTTATATTGTTCGACCGAATGAGCTCAAGGACGATGAGATCCGATTATTGTGTCAAAATTTATGACTGTTTGAAATGTTGATCTTTGAGGTGTCCTTATGCACGCATTCTCCACAAAATTAAGAGCATCCAACGGGTGTTTCTCATAGAAAATGATCTTATGAACTTATCATTGTGCAAAATGTGATGACAATGGAGTTGGTGAGGATGATTGAGGCTAAAAATTAGGTGTTTCAAAATACAAGAAGCATTGTTGTCAGGTGTACCTGGAAATCTACATGAGATAGAGCGGTCTAAGATTGTAGAGCACAAAATTACACCCAGAGGGATTTTGAACCATACATTAAAATGGTTACAATCGGAAGATATTGTTGATCAAAAACCAAAATTCAATAAAATTGATTTTTTCTTGAAGTTTTACTGATTTTTGAAAAATTTTAACTCGGTACTCATTGAAGATAGAGAGTTTTGAATTCTACTATGAATTTCTTCATAATCTGAAAAAAGGCGAGAGTAAATTTTTCTGGAAGGTGGAAAATGTACCGAAAATATGATATTTTGGGCTGGAAAATGAACCGAAAATACAATGTTCTGGGCAACTCTGTATCTAGCTCAAGGAAATTTTGCATGAAAAAAAAATGGTTCTTGACTTCTCCCATGAAACAATATATTAAAAAATCAAAACTACAATATAAATGGCAAACACCAATGTTTAAAGTGACTGGACATATCGTTCCAAGAAAAACAACGTTTATTCTCAGAATTTCATTGCAGCTATTCTAATAAAAGGAGTTGAGAATCAACAAATAGATTAAACGGTAATTTTCCTTGAAAAAGACACAGAAAAGTGAATTCTCTGTATCTACCTACCATCGTCTGCTCCTAAGTTAGGCGTTGTTTTTTTTTTTTTTTTTTAATTAAATGCGATATCAATATTGAATTAAAATGTTAGTTACAGTACAATGAGGTGTAGTAGCTAAGGATCTAATGAGGATCTAATTTTTGGATTTTTCTAGGGAATGAGCATAGATAAAATGTCCATTGCAAACGAGATATGTTGTATGAGAAAATTGTATTTAGAAAATGGAATGAATATGTTTTTCCCTTTTTTCTTAAATGTGGCGTGGGCTCCTAGAGAGCTGCTTAGTCTGCCTAGTCAGGTCCTGCTAATACGAATACGTTAATTTTGATAATCATGTTATTCAGTGCAGTCTGCAGTATTTGCAAATTATTCTAGTTTTACGAGTAAGAGAATAGAGTTTAGAGGAAAAAGAGTGTATAGACGCCATTGAGCGTTGCCTCATGTTTGAAAAACTGTTTCTGCTGTGCGTACCCCCGTCTGTCTACTAGCTTGATAACGCGATCAAGTTTTTGTTATGTTGGCAAAACTATGATGTCAGGCAGGAAGTTGATGGATTTCTACTCAAGAATCAAGGTGCATTCCATACTTCTGACCTGTGATTGGTCAATTGGAATAATGACGCAGTTAGTTTTCCAGTCTCTAGAAAAGAGACTGGGTTCATTCATGGTATGCAATGCACTCCCGCACTCGCACATACACACCACGCAACATGGTGTGGGAAATATGGGTGGTAGCTTTCAACCACTTCATGGCTTTTAGCAAACCACTTCATGACTTCAGTCGTTTTCTGCACTTCGACAATTAACATCTCAGACACATTTCTAGCACTGGTATCGTACTTTCGAAAAGTGAGTATTCTTACGCTTCTAAGCTTATCAAGTTGTGACTTATGGTTGATTAGAGTTATTTGCTTCAAAGAACCTAACAAACCGTCTTTTCCACTAATATCTACAACGCTTCAAATTCAACCCAATAGGGTATCAGGTTTTTTAACCATTAATTGTTAATTTTTGCCTCGTAACATGAAATTATTCTTGTTCTCCCATCTCAGGAGGGAAGTATAGCCTAAGTTACTCATTATTATTCGATTTTGACTTCGGATGCTGTTGTTGGTGAGATGTTGTGATAAAAATATCTATCCATAATGAAAACACTAGGGTGTTTAGAAATATCACGAATTTCTTGCGAAATTACATACATGATTCAACATCAATGGTATCATCTTCACTGAAGATGTATGTGATTTTGCAATGAAATCCTGATATTTGTAAACAACATCACAGAGTTTTTATTATCGTATTCGATTTTGTTAGAATCTCGAGGAATATTATTGTTTCTATCTAAAGATTATTTTCCAAGATGAGTGTAGCCTACCTTGATCTACCTTTGATTGACAAAGGAAATACAATTGCGCCCGGACTAATATATTTTACACAAAATTGTATACAGTAAGTCATTTATATGTTAAACACATGCTGAAAATCATAACCCAATAATTTAACAAGTTTCAAAATGTGAAAATATTAAATAATTGAGCTGCTAGAAACGTTGATACTCAAGCTATAAAGAAATGGAATACGGTATGTTATTAGTTAATTGGCTGATAATAATAATAATTCATTTGGACAATTATTGAGTGTCACAGTTAGCCAAAACCGTTAGTATCTTTGAAAAAAGGAATAAAAAGGTACTACGGTAATGTAGTTATCACAATTAAAAACTATGAAGTAGCCCGTTGAAAATATATGATTATAATTTACAAATTTAAATGTCGATTTCACACAGCTGAACTTGATCAATTGCAGTGGCGCCATTTCACCAAACTGCTAGGGGGGGGGAAACCAAGAGGTATGAAGGGGGGGAAGAAATACCCCCAAAGGATAGATGGTCCTGGGTTTTTCCCCATACAACATCACAGTGTTTTCATTATCGTTTTCGATTTTGTTAGAATCTCGAGGAATATATTGTTTCTATCTAAAGGTTATTTTCCAAGATGAGTGTAGCCCACCTTGATCTATAACTTGTATAACTTGTAAGTTGTAGGGTACGTGCCCCTCCCATTAACATGTTTCTTCAATCTTCAATATTACTTTCAAGATTAACTCAGTTCTGTTTAAATTTAATTGAACAGATAATATTATTCTGTAACAACAAATAATCACTTCCCTATAAATAAGTAATAATTTATCAAACAGTTCTAGGCTGTTCTAGTGACAGCAGCACTTGATATATCGAATATAAACTGGCAATAATTTATAATATAATAAAGGAATGAACTGGCTTATAGGCCTACACGTACGGGAACTACTGTAGCTCATCACGTCTGAACTACTGGATTGGTTAACTTGAAATTTTGCGTATAGATCCTTAATTTACCGATGATTTTGTTATAGGCCTATTTTCAATTCTTCAAGATTTTATTATGTCATGTATTCAGTTTGTCAAGTTTTCAATCGGTTATGCGTCCAGTTTGTTATATTTCGCCAACTTTGCTTGAGCGTGGTCATACACAAAATAATGTATTCAACGGTTTTATTCTCATTCTTCCATCTATATAGTTTCTTTTACCATATCTACACTATATACATGTTTAGAAAAACGTCTGAGAACAGCTGAACATCAAATATGTGAGTAAATGTTACTATAAATGTTCACTAACACTTGAAAAATAAAGTTTGATAGTAAGATTATAGATTTGTATTAATTCAATTAGTTGTATAATTTGTCCTTGAATGTGAACTTTGAAATGGTTTGAGACATAAATGAGCGGGTTTTTCATTCATTTTCTTTTGAAAGTTTGTATCGAGATCATGTTTCATCTGACCAGTTAACCACCTTCCCATTTGAAAAATTTAGTTGGATTGAAAATGGTGGATCCAAGATGACGTACAGAAATTTTGAAGCGACAGAAAGATAGTTTTACTAATTTGAATAGGATCCCTGATGAAACCTGGGTTTCATTAATATTATCCAGTTTTCATACTAGTTTTTATACTGTCTAAATATCTTTGTGAAAGAAATATTAAGCTAGTCCTAAAATTTTCACCAACTCTGTATAATAATTATTTTGAATTGATTTTATTTGTAATAACTATGCAAATTACTGAAAATATGTTGATATTTTTTGACGTTTTTGTCATTTTCAGCGGATGCAGCTCCAAGAGTGCCAGTTCATCTACAAGGCGCCATAAAAAAAACCACAATATCAGAAACTACAAAAACTACAAAGAAATCAATAAAAAAAACGGAATCAGCAGCAAGTAAGTTAGGTGTGCAAACATAATTCATTATCTAGAATACGTTTTTCCAAAGCACATACTGCTTTTTTTCTCAAATATGTTTTTAGAGTTCACGATAATTTTCTTTAAGTAGACTATTGTATTTCCATGTGAGTCAATTCTTCGTGCTTCTTGGAACAAGTTGGTCATTAAAATATATTATATAAAACTGTTACCGTATTATCCTTTTTTTTGGTGATTTCAAAGAATGTGAAAGATACTAACTCAGTGATTCTAAATTTATCAAGAAGCCCTATTGCCCTATAGAGATGAATGAGTTTTATACAGAATGTTTCCGAACTCCCTACCAATATTCTAAGGCATTGTTACTGGATACAAAACATACCCTATTCAAAAATAATTTTCAAACTGTCCGAAAGTCCTTAGTTACTTACACAGCTGCCATTTTTTTATCACTAAAAAAAGGCAATTTCACCGATCAGATTTTTTATTTAATTTTATTTTTATATTTATTCCAAGCATGCCGCCTATTTATTTTTTCTATTTGCTTGATTTAGGCTGCTGTTATTATTAAAATTGAAATTATCTTGGTATTCATGTTTTTCTAATTTATTGTTGGAATAATGTATCGCATTAGCTTTGAAACATTTTTCCATTTAAAACAACTGTTCTGACGGGGGGCATAACAAGTTAGCAATCTACTTATTAACGCTTCACAGAATCAACTGGTAGAGTGGAAATTACTGTCCAAATTTCGTCACTTAATCAAATGAAAACGTCATTCTATTATTTTCTGTCATAATGTCAATATTGGGCCTTAGATATGATACTGGAGAATTTAACACAAAAGAAGAATTCAAATATATTTTCAAAATAACTTATATTATTTGTCTGGGCGCAAATGTACTAAAAATGGCATTCCGTGGTCATTTTCAGGTAACAGCCGTGAAGGTGTCTTAATTTCTTTCTTGGGACTAGTAGCCTACAATAAGAAACGCAATGATGATTAGTCGAAATCAAACATCAAGCAAACAAGAAGGCCACCAAAATTAGTAGATTTTTTTATATCAATTGCCATTCAGTTCTGGTGAGAGATATCGGATCGATTCTACTACCAATAAAGTGTTAATTATTACCCAAACATCAATATTCTAGAGATTTATTTCATTTTAAGTATTCTTTTCGTGATTAATATAACATTAAAAACATCAATTTAAAACATTGAAATAACATTTAAAATCTCTTTTCGGGGACAAAATTCAACTTTCCACCTTGTAAATGTATTTGCAGTAAACATTAACTTCTATTAGTAAAACATTCTTATAGGATATTTCCAATGCTTCAAAATGATATCTAGTTGAGGGCTGTAAGTCCATTTTCCACCTCTGTAGCGTCATTGGAAAAAGAGAAATGTAGGCTACTGTTTGCAACTGAAAACACGCCTTTTCTACCATATGCCAAACCCAACAATTAGAAATCGGTGTATTTCAAGAAGGTACATACTTGCAAATGGTAACAATATCATTGTAATTATGTGTAGTGAGAGAAACTCCGTATGACAATCTCAAAAGTATTTGCTTTCACGGAAAAACAAGATGGTGGCGGAAAATTTGTAGATTTTCAAGAAATCGTCTGTAATTCTATCAATATTTAGGATATCGGATCAATTCAGCCATCTGGGGATTCTATATTAGTTATACTTACAAAACTAAAGTTCCCAAATTCACAAGTCGCTTTCACACAGCTTCACTCGATTAATTGGTTTCCAGTGATAATTAAATTATTTATGTTTTTTCAGAACCCCTGGAGAAAATGGAACCCACAAAGTTTGATGATGAAGATGATCTTCCTATTGCAGATCTGAGTACGTACCCACCTTTCAATTATATTTTCCGATACAGATGCGACCAAAAATATGTAGCCTATATAGCCTACACTCTCTGACAGTAAATTATATTGGTAACGCACTAGCATGTTTTTAGATTTTTTCTATGTATTGTACTTCCAGGTGAGTCAATCATTCGCGCTTTCTAGAACAATTTGGACACAGAATCACTTCACTTATATGGGCTACTTTTGTTCAAATTGATAAAACCAATATAAAAACTTGTAGTACCCTTCAATAAAAACTTCAAAAGAAGCTTTAACTTTAATTTCAACTTGAAAATCACATATATGGTCGAAACTAGTCGTTAAAGTATTTAAAAGTTTTTAATAAAGGGTTCTACACGTTTTTTTATTTTCTTATCAATTTGGACATAGAATTATACAGAATCATTAATTCCCTTTTATTTTTATTATGTTATCAAAATAAATGAAGATTACTAGTGGTTCTATACTTGGCATTCCCGAACTACCCGATTTTCAAAAACCCTGAAAATTTTGGCATCTTCCCACACAGCACACTGTTGTTTATACAACGTTTAATAAACGTTATCTCTTAAACATTTGAAACGTTTAGACAACGTTTTATGTTGTTGGCCATAACGTTTTCTAAACGTTTATTCAACCTTTAGTTTGGTACTGACCTTTACGTTTAATAAACATTTATTTAAACGTTGTATTCAACATTTTGATAAACGTTATATCAACGTTTTGATAAACATTATAGTCAACTTTCAATAAACGTTATATCAACGTTTTGATAAACATTATATCAACGTTTTGATAAACATTACGGTCAACATTTCAATAAACGTTATATCAACGTTTTGATGAACATTATAATCAACCATTAGTTAAGCATTCGATTCTTTCCCAGGTAGCACAGAAACGTTGAAATAAAGTTAGAAACACGAAATACCTTAACGTTGAAAACACGAAAAAATGTCCGCCGTTTCCACATTATTTTCAACGTTGAATAATAGTTGAAAAAACATCGTGGTAACCATTATTTTCAACTATCAACAGACGTTGAATTAGCCATACTTTTGAACCGGTACCTTATTAATTACATGGTAATATTTCTAAAATCATTTGGAAAGAGATGAAAATACGAAATCATATTTCCATTTATTTACATATGATTTCGTGTAACAGAAATATTACCGTGCAATGTGGTACATTAGTAAGGTGAAATAAAAACACACAATAAAAACCATATTACTTCAATTTTGATCCACAAAAATTATTATGATGAAAGTTGTTTAAAAAACTGAGATGGTTACAACCAAATTACCATGGTAATTTAATATACTCTGCCATGGTATAGCTAAAACCTCAAAAATATTTTATGTCTGTTTCTATTATATTGAATGATGAAATACAAAATAGATATTTTTTCATATCCATGTTACAGTAAAACACTTTTATAAATTGCTTATCACACTACATCTAACCACTTTTTAATTTTAAAAACTGAATATACAAAAGTTATGTATACATTCAAACAAAAATGTTGACTGTAATTGGAATACCAATAAAAATTGCAATAGATACAGTATTGACATTTCATTGACATCTGGAGTGGCGCACTCATGCAACTTTCCTTGCCGTCATGAAAAATGATAACCAGACGGTAATGTTCACCCGCATCTCAAGTCTACTATTCAAAAATCTGAGCCAGCTGGTGACAGGACAATAACGCTGGAGACACATGATGTCTGCTATCTCTTCATAGTGAATGATAAATATAGAATCAACAGTTGTCAACAGTTTGCAATTGAATAATCAAATTTTCTCGAATTTCGAGCTTATTTTCAATGTTATGTGAATATGTTACTGAACATTAATTGTAGATTTTTATGCTCAATCTTCTCCACTTGAAAATTTTTGTTCAAATAATTGTATCTGAAGCCTGATAATTGAGAATCTGAAATCAAACTTTGCATAGATGAGGCGGAACTCCTAAAATTTTCACAGATATGGGACTTGTGGCTGTTGATAGAGCTTAACAATGTCTATTTTAGGTATAAATTTAATCAAAATCGTTGGAGACGTTTACGAGAAAATCGCGAAAACCCTGTTTTTGAGAACATTTTTGCCATTTTAGTCGCCATCTTGAATAACATTTGATAGAAATAGTTCGTGTCGGATCCTTATAGTGTAAGGACCTTAAGTTCCAAATTTCAAGTCATTCCGTTAATTGGGAGATGAGATATCGTGTACACAGACGCACATACACACACACACACACACACACACAAACACACACATACAGACCAATACCCAAAAACCACTTTTTTGGACCCAGGGGAACTTGAAACGTATAGAAATTTAGAAATTGGGGTACCTTAATTTTTTTCGGAAAGCAATACTTTCCTTACCCATGGTAATAGGGCAAGGAAAGTAAAAATTGCGTCCACACGCATCCGTCTTATGTGGTCCGTTTTCCTATTTACCGCAGCTCCTCTGCGTTGATATTTCACTATTTTCATGAATTGTAAAGACCTTAAGTTCTAAATTTCAAGTCATTCCGTTATTTGGGAGATGAGATATCGTGTACACAGACACTCATACACACATACCAATACCCAAAACCACTTTTTTGGACTCAGGGAACCTTGAAACGTATAGAGAAATTCATAAATTGGGGTACCTTAATTTTTTTGGAAAGCAATACTTCCCTTACCTATGGTAATAGGGCAAGGAAAGTAAAAATTGGTTTTGTTGATCAAATGGTTTCTAGTAATAATTAAATTTATTATGTTTTGTTGTTTTTTCCAGTTCCCCCTACGAAAATTGTGAAAACCAAAACATGTAGGCCTAATGTTGATGAAGTTCGGGATGTGCTTCCAGGTGAGTCAATCATTCGTGCTTTTTAGAACAAGTTAGACACAAAATTATTCTATAAATAATCATCAATTATTGAAGTTGCTTTCCATGATGAAACACTATGTAATAACTTTGTTGTAGTTCAGACACTGTGTTACTTGTAAATATTTAAAAAAAAACACTTACTTTTGTTGGAATATTGATTGAGGAATGCATTTCACTCCTGGAGAGGAGCTTAATCAGCCTGACACCAGGGGCGCTTGCTCTTATGGGTTGGACTGTGTGGCAAAAATGTGGGAAAATATTACATTCGATTTGAAGTTTATTTGATCATTTATTAAATTAGATTTGTCATTTTTGAGGTGTTTCAAAATTTCGTATTGTTTTAGTGTGCTGAGTCTCTGGCTTTTTTGAAGAATGTGTAAGATTTCAATGTCTGTCTGTATGCTTTTGTGAGTGTGTCCTGTGGCTAATGAATGTTCTGCATATGTGGATTCTGAATTCGAATTTAATGCTTTTATGTGCTCATTGTATCTTATTTTGAATCTACGGACAGACCGTCACTTTAACTATATAGAATTTTGGGCATGAATTACATTTTAGTTTATAAATCCCTGTTTTTCCAAATTGTGAGCTGTCTATCATCCGTATTTTTAGTTGGGTTTTCAAGTTGTTGTTGGTTCTAAATGCTGTTTTGTAGCCTGCTTCTTTGAATATGTTTGCTATGGATTGTGATTTTGATTAACGTCTTTAGCAGCTTAGTTATTAATTATTTTGTTGTTAAACTTTTCAAATAATGGGTTATGATTTTCAGTATATGTTGTAATAATTATTCCCTTTTTTCTTGGTTGCATCAAATAGAGTGAAAGGATAATAGTGATTCTACACAATAAATACATGTTTTTTTTCAGAATTACCCTCCAATATTCTAGGGCCATGTTCCTGTGTATGAAACATGTCTAAATATCATTTTCAAACTGTTTGGAAGTCCTTAGTACTCACACAGCCACTATTTTTTTCCACTTACTATTTCTTTCTAAAAACGGCTGAACATATGGAAGTGAAACTTTGCACAATCATTTATGACAATTTTTTAAATTCATGAAACATAATGGCGGCCATTGAAATTTTATTCTTAAATAACTAAAAACTTAGGATTTTAGAAAATATCACAAAAATACCTTTTTTCAGATATAATTTATAGCAAACAACTTACTCTTTGATAAGTAAGTTAATCATGGCTCCAATTCTCAAACGTTTTGTTGCTTTTCTCCTTCGAAATATGATAATTTATTATTATTATCACGAAATGAAAATTGTCACATGACCTCATGTGACTCTATTGAGAAATGTTTAACTAGGTTCCAAATATGAGAATAATTCACATAGCTTTGGGTAGCTTAAATAACGCTTTACAGCGTTAAGTGATAGAATGGAAATTAAAGTCCAAACATCGCCACTCTAATGAAAAAAGTAATTCTATTCTATTCTATTCTATCAATTTATTATGTGACAATATTGTGCCATGGAAATGATACTGGAGAATTTAACATGGAAGAAGAATTCAAAATATAATTGACACTCAAAATTCTATAGGCTACAGTAAGTCATATAATATGTTGAACACATGCTCAAAATCATAACCCAATACTTGAAAAGTCTAAAAACGACAAAATAATTAATAAATAAGCTGCTAAGAACGTTGATATTCAAGAAGAAGAATATTCGTGAAGAATTGGAATATGGCATGTTATTAGTTAACTGCCTGATAATAATAATATAATTCATTTGGATACTTGAGAGTAGTGTAGTTAGCCAAAACCGGTAGTGTATTCAAGAAAATGTATAAAAATGTACTACGTTACAGTAGTTATCACAATTAGACTATGAAGTGGTGCTTTAAAAAAAAGATGATACCTAATTATTAAAAATTTACATGTTGGTTTCACACAGCGATTGATTTTACTCGATTAATTGGTATCCAGTAATATTATTAAATTATCATACTTATGTTTTTTTCAGACCACCTGCAGAAGATGATGATAAACGCACCTAGCCATGATGATGGTGATTCTGATGTTGATGATTCTGAAGATAATCATTCTGATGATGATACTTCACTCTCAAAGTTACGTATGTACCCAGCTTTCAATTATATTTTCCAATATAATACAAAATATATTTTCCATTAATGATATTGGCAACGCACTAGCACTTATTTACATTTTTGTCAATAATTTTTTCTATGTATTGTATAAATCAAGGTGAGTCCATCATTTGTGCTTTCTGGAACAAGTTTGACATTACATTATATTATACAGAATCATTCATTCCCTTTTATTTTTATTTTTTTCTGACATCAAAGACAATGAAAGGATACTAGTGATTCTATATGTTGCGAGACTGTGAAAATGATTAATGTAACACAAATTTTTCGCATATTCAAAGTTGCATATCTTGTGAAACACTTCAGATAAAAAGTCCAAAAAGAAGTCAAGGTTGTAGAGAATTTCCTCCTCTTTTCGCTCTCATGAATCGTTTATCTGATTTCAATACCGACAAAAAAATAGAATAACAAAAAAACTAAGTAGTGAAATAGAAGACTGGGTAAAATCTAGAGTTTATTTTAAGATAAGTGTATGAAATGATAATTTTGTAATAACTGTAAGATCATAGTGTATAATACGTCTCTTATAGTACGTTTTTATTGATTCTCTACTATGGATATTATAGTATATATCCACTTTTAGTCTTGATTAATGTTATAATATTTGTAATTTTCAATCGCACTCACTGCTGGCGAACAAGTTCCACTTATGCCGGTAGTGCCTTTTATATAAATTTACTTATTTATAATATTACTTATAGTATCTATCATATTTTCAATGTAAGTACTGATTGTAAAATGTTATGGCAAATAAATTTCATATTGTATTGTAATACCGTTCAAAAGTTGAAGCCAATTGGGAAAATGATTATTTTTATTCTCATTTTTTTCTGCGACTTTACTGTTATTCAAGAGTCTCTAAAACGAGTGAGGTACATTATAGAAACTTGCGATTGGTCTCAAATGAAAGAGAATTACATGCTCTATAAGCTAGCTACGTTGCCTTAAATCCATCTTGCATGACTGTTTATTATCGAAAAACTGTCGAGACTGTGAAAATGAGGAATATAACGCAAATTTCTTGATTTTTTTAAAGAAACGTATCTTACCTCACGATTATATTTTTACAAAATTCATTTACCTCACATGAAAGAGAAGTTCTTCAAATCAAGACCAAGTACCATTTTTTATCATTTCGGGTTACCGAGATACACAGTTTTGAATATAGAAATCGGCCATTTATCTGTGTTAAATATGGTCTAAAATACACTAAAGGAGGAATTTTTTATTCTTCTATCAAATTTCAGTTATGATACATGATTTTGAACCGCCTTGAGCGGTCAATGCGAATCGAACTAGCGAGAAGAATGAGCTGTAGTACAAGCAGATCTGATCATTCTGTCAAAAGTTATAAGTGTTTAAAGTTTTAACACTATATACTACTTTTTGGAAACATAACCTACTTTTTGGAATATTAAATATTCCAACTATAAATTTTATTGTGTATAAATCAAAATTCGGGGAAGAAACAGTTTTGGGCTGTGTCTGTTAGTCCTTCCCCAATCATTTTAAAGAATTGAGTTCTGTTTATCAATGAATAAATAACGAGCAAAGCTCGCTGCCCTAATATTTGGTATTAATAGATAGAATTTACAAAATGTACTTGTTCAGATGATATCCAAAAACCAAACCATTTGAAGGTACATTTTGTTCAACTTGTGTTATTTCCTCCTGTAATGTTAAAAAGTGAATACTACCAATAACACAACATCAGTGACAACCTGTTCCAATTTATGATAAATATCGGGGCACCAAGCTCCGCTCTGGAATACCTACAAAAGCATATAAAAATTATTACGAAAGAAGAAATTATAATAAATATTCATAGTTCATACAGAAAGGTTCTATCTAATCACAGTGGATTGAGTTTAATTCGCAGAGGAATGCAAAAATTTCTCTCACAAAAGCATGTTAAATTTTAATCCTGATTAATTTCACGTGAACCAAATCACAGAAGACCATCTCAAAAGATAGCTTATCTGATTGGTTCTACTGGAATTAATCAGGATTAAAATTTGACCGGCTTTTGTACAACTGCCACTAAGTACCTGATTGAATTAGGTACAAAAGTTCAACAGCTGAGTCATAATTTTGTCTCAGTCCCACACACATGCTCTCGCTCACTCACTTCCATTATCAACAGACGACGAAATTATCAGCTGTTTTTCCAAGGATGAATAAATTCTTTCAATGTCCTTCAGTGAGTTTCCCCAGGGATGAGACCTAGTGCAATCAAATTTTTATATTATAAACCTACTATGTTCTTAATTTCGTGAGAATCGTTAGAGCCGTTTTCGAGATCCAGTGAAATACATATACCGTAACCATCTAAACAGAAATTGCTCGTTTAATAGTATAGGATTTAGAATACCTAAACTTGCCGACATGATAATATATTGTATGATTAAAATCGTTCCAAATTTGTATGAATGTTTACCAAAATTGCTATGCAATATTCTTTTGCAATAAAGAATTATCAATGATAGTATTATTATTCAACTTTTTATAAGAAACCTTGACATTTAAAAAACAAAGCCTCCCTAACTTATCTTTCAACATACTATTAAAATATTTGTCATGTAGTTTTTCCTGATGTAATGTAGTACTTTCTAGTCCTCCCGAACAAGAACGGGTGCACTGCTAGTCTCAAAAATGATATCAAAACGATACTTTATTTCTATTTTAAAAGAGATAAGAATGTATATATTTTTACAATATTGTGAAAACAGAAAGAATTCCTTACAAGACCAAAGGTAAATAATGACCTTTGGAAGATTAGAATGTAAGATGTGAATTATATTGCCATACACTGACTAATGTTAAAAACTAAATGGTTGGGAATTGGGGTACTTTGTGGGGGGGCATTACACTTGGATTGGGGGGGGGGGCATACGCCATTGCCCTTGGGGGGGCTTGGCTCCCCTGTTCCCTAGCAATTTTTAGGCATTGTTCCTGGGTACGAAAGATGTCTAAATATAGTTTTCAAACTGTCCGGAAGTCCTTAACTACTCACACAGACGCTATTTTGTTTTTTAAAGTAACTATTTTTTTCTAAATAATGGCTGAACATAAGGAAGTGGAACTTTGAACAATCATTTATCACAACTTGACAGAGCTACAATTTGGCAATTCTTCCAATTCATATTGTAAAATGGGAACTGATCAAAATATTATTTATCGAATAACAAAAACCGTTTATTTAACAAAAAAAGTACATAAGAATAACTTTTTCTAGTATATTCAATTACAAATCGATTGACAACCAATTTTTCAAGATTGAACGAATATTAGGTGAGATATGGTAGCTTTAGTGATAGGCTACCACTGAACTTCACTTCAAGGCATGCTGTTAAAGTCTGCCTCAATAATGCAACAATCTCAAATTGCATCGCATGTTATTAGTAAGATATGGAAGCCGAATTTGAATTACTTTAAACAATAATAAAACGTTAGATTACCCTCTAAAGCTAGGTTACCTACTACTAAAGCTGTCATATATCACTTAATATTCGTAGAATCTAGAAAAATGAGGGGTTGAACGATTCGTATATTAATTTACTATAAAAATTATTCTTTTTTTTTGTTTTATAAAATTCACGGTTCCTTGGTTATTCAAGTAATACATTTTTAAACGGCCGCCATTCTGTTTTATAAATTGGAGAAATTGTCATAATTTTTTGTAGCTGTCTAGTTGTCATGAATGATTGTGCAAAGTTTCACTTTTGTATGTTCAGCCATTATTTAGGAAAATAATAGTGAGTGAAAAAACAAAATTACGTCTGTTTGAGTAACTAAGGACTTTTGAAAATGATATTTAGACATGTACCCAGGAACAATACCCTAGACCCTAGAATATTGGTGGGGAGTTTAAAAGTTTAAAAGCAAAATGCCACTGATTCACTCACTTACTCATAACTAATAAATTATATTAGGTTATATTGGTTTTAGTAGTTTGTGTTTCCAAAATGGAAACGTTTCTAATGAGATAAAAATAAAAATGTTTTGAATATTGTTAGGATTCATTGTTTTCTGAAATTATATAAATGTTTCACAAAATACGTTGTATGTTTTCTAAGATGTGAAAAATTGATTGCAGACCTTGATCACTCTCAACGACCGCTTTATCGTCCAGCTAGGAAATTTGTGAAGTACGCGCCTGTTTATCGCAGGACTTCATCTGGAATAATTACGGTGCATCAGGAAACAGGTAATCCCAGTCCCGCGACGAAATTGTTTCTTTACTAATATAAGACGCCCAGTCAGTTCCTTAACGATCTATATACAGAATGGGTGAAAAGTCCGAGAACGGCTTGATATCTCATACACAAAGGTTATTTGACGGTGGGTGTGATTGGGGATCCTACTCAAATTGAAAATAATACTTTACTATGACTTCAAAAATCTGGTCCACCATCTTGGATCCGCCATATTGAATGCAACTTTATTTTTTTCAAATAGGAAGTTGGTCATGCGATACATGATTTCGATACAAAATTTCAAGAAAAAAAGAATGGCAGAAACCGCATATCGATATCTCAAACAGTTCAGAAGATATTCACATTATTAATCAATACTATTCAAAGCAGAAAGGAAAGAAAAAAGTCCGAGAACGGCTTAATATCTCATACACAATGGTAATTTTATTGTGGGTGTCATCGGGTATCCTAATCAAATTGAAAATACTACTTTACTAAGAATTTAAAAATATGGTCCACCATCTTGGATCCGCCATATTCAATGCAACGTTTTTTTTTTAAATAGGAAGGTGGTCATGTGATACATGATTTTGATACGAAATTTCTAAAAAAAAGGTCGCCGCATATCGATATCTCAAACCGTTCAGAAGATGTTCACATTATTAATAAATATCATGCATATCAGAAATGAAATACATAAGTGGTATTGATTAATAATGTGAATATCTTCTGAACGGTTTGAGATATCGATGTGCGGCTTCCACCATTCATTTTTTCTTGAAATTTCGTATTGAAATCATGTATCGCATGACAACCTTCCTATTTAAAAAAATAAAGTTCCATTCAATATGGCGGATCCAAGATGGCGGACCAGATTTTTGAAGTCATAGTAAAGTAGTTTTTTCAATTTGAGAGGAAGCCCCAACCACACCCACCTTGGAATCACAATCTTTCATGAGATACTAAGCCGTTCTCATACTTTTTTCTCTCCTTTCTGCTTTGAATAATATTGATTAATAATGTGAATATCTTCTGAACGGCTTGAGATATCGATGTGCGGTTTCCACCATTCATTTTTTCTTGAAATTTCGTATTGAAATCATGTATCGCATGACCACCTTCCTATTTAAAAAAAAAAGTTGCATT
The DNA here is from genome assembly GCF_014356525.2 of Nilaparvata lugens. Classification (NCBI taxonomy): domain Eukaryota; kingdom Metazoa; phylum Arthropoda; class Insecta; order Hemiptera; family Delphacidae; genus Nilaparvata; species Nilaparvata lugens. The sequence goes on along the minus strand of NC_052518.1, from coordinate 80,552,681 downwards.
CAATATGGCGGATCCAAGATGGCGGACCAGATTTTTGAAGTCATAGTAAAGTAGTATTTTCAATTTGAGTAAGATCCCCAATCACACTCACCATCAAATTACATTTGTGTATGAGATATTAAGCCTTCTCGGACATTTCACCCACTCTGTATACTAACTGGATAGCGAACTGCATGCAAAGAGTATACTAGAATATAATAGAGCTGCCTTCCCGTAGAGTGGAGCATACTCGACCACTCAACTCTCTGGTTGGGTACCTTGCCTTAGCTGTCTCAAGGCTTTCTGGCAAGCATTACGGAAATCGTCCATATCTTTAGTTCTAATAAGAATATTGCAACAATAGTATATTTCGCACCTAGGGCCGAAAATGAGACTTTTCCGGCTCGAAATCGGTTTTCAAGTCCGAAGCCACAGGCCGAGGACTAGAAAAGATTGAGAGCCGGAAAATAGTTATTTGTATATCTAGAGTGAAAAGTATGACTTTTTCTCCCTGTGGGAAAAAGTTTGAAGCCCAAGGCGAAGCCGAGGGCAGCAATTTTCCTGAGGGAGAAATAGTATATTTCACACCTAGGGCCGAAAATGAGATATTTCCGGCTCGAAATTGGTTTTTAAGTCCGAGGCCGTAGGCCGAGGACTAGAAAAGATTGAGAGCCGGAAATTCATTTTTGCCCATGGTGCAAATGCTATTTTTCGCCACACCAAAAAAAACTTCCCAATATATAAGAAATTAAAAAATAAATAAAATTCAAACAGCCCATTTTGATAGTTAGAATCTTGGTTATGACAACTTTTACTGTCAATTAATTTCAATATTACTAATTAATAATTTACAATAGTGACCATATTTTTATACTATTAATATTAGACGCGAGCTTTGTGTCCGGTGCAATATATCATATACCAAAAAAAACTTCCCAATATATAAGAAATTAAAAAATAAATAAAATTCAAACAGCCCATTTTGATAGTTAGAATCTTGGTTATGACAACTTTTACTGTCAATTAATTTCAATATTACTAATTAATAATTTACAATAGTGACCATATTTTTATACTATTAATATTAGACACGAGCTTTGCGCCCGGTGCAATATATCATGGATAGATGGATGAATAGAATTCTCATTACTATTATGAAATAATGTGATGAAAAAATGAATATAATTGCATATTTCACAGTTTTGTCTCAAAATATATGTAAAAAATTGATTGAAATTTAAATTACGGTAACTAATATAAAAAATAGGTAATAAAAATCGAAATTCATCGACAAAAAAATAAGCATTGACCGAGATTCGAACCTAGATCATGTTTGTTATTCACTGAGCTCTGTGTTCTGATGTATTACACCTTCACGCTCTCGGCCTTAGCGTATTGTTGAATAAAGGGGCCTGACTGATAACACTTAGCCTCTGAATTGAGTCAGGTTACGTATGTAGGCTACTATAATATAGTGTATAGCGGTAAATTTGAAGCCGGTTTGCTGGCATTTTCAAAACAAAATATTGCTCTGAAAATAGTTAAATCATAGAGAAAACATTTGAAGATTCAATCTTGAGTGGGCCCAATGTTTTCTCTATATGGTTTAATATTGAAGACAAATTATCTAAAAGTTTTAATAATGAATTACGGAAAAATTACTAGGAATTTTTCAGTCAAGGCTGAGTTTCACCAGTAGGCTTACCTTGAACTTCAGATCTCTGCTGTATTTTCTTATTATTATTGTTGATTGTATTGCATTAAGAAGAGTGGAATTCGATAATAAAAAAGAAACAATTATTACTCTAGCTCACTTTTAAATATTGATACAATTATTGTACTTTGATTTCAAATTCAATTCTTCACTTTTAAATACTTGCGATATGTACCTTTCTGACAATGGACAATGCAGCCAACATTATATTGTTGAGGCTATGGAGATATCATCGTATTCTATTGTTTGATATCAAAAACACAATGATAAATATTAAATTATGAAACAGTAATTTATAAAATATATTATAGACATAATACTGCGATTCACGATACATAATTATATAGATTATTACAGTCGTTATGAGATTATCTCTCTATGATTTTTGTGAGATCGGACACGATCAGCTGTTATTCAAGGTCATTTTACAGCCCTAGGGCCATAAAGTTTCACCGGCCTGGTCGGAAAACAGTCACTTTCGGCCTCCATATGACGCACGTAAACCAGCTCATTACATCCAAGTGTGGCGAAAAGGTATTTTTCACTTGTGATGTACACAACATTTTTCCTCCATCTACATTTTTCTATAGAAACTGCAAATAAAGCCATTCTAATAACTTACGTATTGTTTACAATGATTCCTATAACATAACCTAAATCTAAAACCTAAAAACCGGTCGTCTGATTGGCACTGCCGATTGTGCTATCTATCAGCAAAAGTTGTAACAATTATATCAGCTGAGCAGCTATCAAAAATGGCTGACTCCAGATCATGCGGATCAGATTTGAATTGCAGATCAAAAATATTTGTTGGCTGGTATTTTGAATAGAATAAAATATTTTTAAAATTGTATAAATTTTTATCGTCCACTAATATTAAGAATATAATAATTATCATACAAACATATATTTCATGAGTTAATCAAATTTCTGGTTGTGGTATTGAATTCAGTTGACTCAATGACAGACACCTCTATTATGCTTTCTCATCTGAGCTTAGACCTTCTAACCTATTACAATGTGAGTTTCAAAATAGAGATGCTCCCCATGTTATTTAAATGGAGTCACTTTTACTCCCTGGGGAGTTTTTCTGTTTTTTACTACCGAGAGCGAAAAAGTGACACTTTAGTATTAGGTTTCAGGGAGTAAAGTAAGTACTTTAGACAGTAGGTGGAGGAAAACATTTTTGCCCGTGGTGCGAACGCTATTTTTCGCCACACAGAAAAATAAACAATATATATATAGTCTATATATATGAGAATAATTGTTCATTAAGCACTTCCGAAAGCAAAAGTGGAAGGTCATAGCTCTATCGAATCTAAAAAGGTAATCTGAATAACAGGAAATTGACCAAGTATTTTTTATTCTGATTCGTCTAAATAATCTAAAAGATTATGTTCAATTATGTGGGAGGTTGAGTTTATACTATTTTATTCTTTCAAATGACAATAAGATGATTTTATTATATTTTTCCATATGAATCCAGCATAAGTTTTTCAAAAACTAGTCCCCAAACAATTCAGCATCAGTGTATTTCACCAGAGGAACTGAATTCCGGGCGAAATCTTTCACCCTGTATAGCTCGCTAATGAAGCGTTTATGGATATATGTTTATATGAACTTTTTTTCTTATTTTTACCTCTACTATCACGTATTTTACCATAATTATGAATCACCCTGCATATCTGATCTGTATTTCATTCATCCAAATAAAATGATAGTACCTATATTATTGCAGAGAACTCTTTTCAATTCTAGAAGCATAGACTGATTCCGTCTCATAAACTATTTAAAAAAACGTTCAGCACCATGGATATTGCCCAAGTAGTTCCAAAATTATCCACCAGGTCTCGCGATAAACGAAGTACTATGAGGTATGAGGTTAGATTTTATTATACTCTGAAAATTGAATTTGAATAGTTTATACTGTAATATCTTATTTGTATTTCATTCATCCAAATAAAATGATAGTATCTTATTGTAAAATACTTTCCATGTCTTCCTCACATAATTCCCTACAATTGATGTCATACCTTTTTATTTTAGCTGCGACTGCTTGGTAGTTATCAGTGTGCAAGCTAAAATGGTTCGATATCCAACGTTTGCATACATTTCTATTCTCTTCAAAAGGCTATTATGCAATCTTTGAACAACACAATGTTACAAATAAAACTTCTAGAACACAGGAAGACCTTCAAATTGATATGTAATCATACGTACTTAATTATTACAGAACAACAGATCAGGCGTTCAAACGAAACAAATAGTCAGTGATGGATCACTGTGACTCTGCTCTAAAACTACACTTCACCAATATTGCTATTATATTATAGAGCTATGTAAATATAATGTAAGCATAGTTACCTTTGATATTCCAGTTGTATTCAGTTCCTGAAATATGATTTATGAGGTGTGTTAGAAAAATAATGAGACTGATTTCATACTAACCAAAGTTTTTATTATTTTCAAACAACAATGTTATCCCCTTCAAAGTAGTTCCCTTGGGAAGCTATACATCGGCGGAGTCGTCGTTCCACTCTTGGTAGCAGCGCTGGAAGTCTTCAATTGGTATGGCTTTTAACTGGTCGGTCACAGTCTTTTGAATGTTCTCCAGAGTTCCAAAATGATGTCCTTTTAGGACATGTTTCAATTTTTGAACTCAAAACGCTGATATAGCAAAACCCTGAAAATTATGGCGTCCATCTTGTTTCCGAGGTGTTTGCGTTTGCATGTGATTTCGACTTATCATCATCACTATACTTATGCTAGACCTAACGAAGAAATTGAGACATCTCCCACGGCTGTTACCCGAAAATGACCACGGAATGCCTTATTCATGGCATTTGCGCTCGGACTGTACAGTATAGATCGTTGGTCAGTTCAAGAAGGCATGTTATCAGCTTGGCCCAATGTAGACACCTACTTTCCTATGTTGGACCTCAGAATCATAAGTGGCCTGTTTCGCTCTTTCTTATCTTATATTTTTGTTAACTCAGTTTCTGTTCTTTGTTTCTACTAACATAATATAGTATTTTTCCTCATATTTTATCTTTCTGTCAATCAGTTTAAACTAATTGTTTGGTAATTCTCTTGATTGGGGAGCTATTTTTGAGATTTTCTCCATGTACTCCCATACTGTTGTACGGTACATTATTATAGGCTACCTGAATAAATAAATGGATGAATAGATAAATAGTTAAATAAATAAATAAATGAGTAGCTAAGTGAATAAATGAATAGATGAATATATAAATAAATAAATAGATAAATGAATGAATAAATGAAAAATTAATAAATGAGCTAATTTATTAAATTAAGAAGTTAATGAATTAATAAATTGAATGTCTTTGAGTGTCTTGCCTAGAGTAATTTTGGTTAATTTTAGGTATTGTATTTTTACAATTATCAAAATTATTTCTGTTAGTGTTCAATAAATATTATATTTTTTATAGTGTTAGTATTCTATGTTTGTTGGTGATGTTGTGGTTTTTTATTGAAGTCAGTTTTTGGATTGTATTTTAAAGGTAGTGGAAAAATTCTCAATTCTTTGAAGAGTCTCACTGTCCAAAACGTTGAAACAAAACTGATATCAGTCATAAGAATAAGCTGTCAACTTCAAAGTTTATTTATTTATTTATTCACAATCGTCACATGGTACATCACATTTTCAGTATCAGTGATATACTGAACTCGTACCTATTCAGTGATATACTGAATAATATATTGAGCTCGTACGTACTCTACGAAGGCTACGGATGCATTTGCATGGTATTTCAACAAGATTTTTTTCCAGTTGACAGTTCAAAATTAATTTATATTGTATTTTATTCAATAATAATAAGCCACATAACCTAAAGCATTTTAAAATGTATTTTACTGTTTCATTTGGGTGGGCCCGGCCCCCGGCCCACTTGGCCCTTATGGAAGCGCCGCCACTGAGTATTAATCAAATGACTGGTGACATGTCAAAACAATAATAATAATGATCATGGTCATTTCAGTGTTTCATCGGATGGGCACGTTAAACTGTTGGTCCCGGCTGAAGTAAACAGTCGTAAGGCCCATTGACGGCTTGAATTTAGGTGAGGTGTAAGACCTTCAAGGAACTCCACTCCAACAAAAGCCATAGAAATTTACTTTTTTTCTAGTTCTGATCAATGAATATCTATAAGATTCTAAAGAAATATTTTTAGGTATAAACATTCTAAGTTTTATTTTGTTATATTTTAGCGATTTTTTCCGACTCCACAAGTAACATATACTTGTTACCAACGATTCCTCTACAAACCATAGAGGAAGAAAAGGCTGAAGAAAGAGGGGGAAAAAGGTCCTTGATGGAGAGACTAGGTATTCAATTGTAAACATAATATATTTTATAACTATTTATCAGTACTATCACGCTTTTTTTTATTGTCTTTTTTCACATAGGGTGATTCACTCATTAGGTGGAATCTTATAAGCTAGAGATTTAAGTGGTATGCAAACCACCATCCATTTCCATTGCCAAATGTTTCTATGCTGAAATTTTCTCCAAGTCCTATAACATCCGAATTAATTTGAGCAATGATGTGGATAATGTTATTCTGAACTATATTTTTTCTTTTCTTGAATAACTGATATGTTTGTGGGAATACTAGAATGTTTCTATGTCACTTATTCATTGAATAATGAGAAGTTTCAAGAATGTTAATAGATTATGTTTGTTTGCAGTGGCAAGAGCCCAGGATGAAGGAGCTTGGTCTGCAGCATTAGGAGGTAATTATCAATTACAATTAGGTACTTCAGAATTTTGGTAATTGACCTTAGAGTATTTTCAAAAAAATTCAATTATTATAAACTATTAAATTATTGAATTGGTTGAACATTATATTCTTCACATGATAACTAGTCATTGAAATTGAAAGAAAGTAGGTGGAACTTTATGATTGAATAATTGTGTTGTTGTTTTGCAGTTGAGAGCGCGTGCAAAGGAAGTGGAGCTTCATCCGCTAAGACCAAGTCATCTTCAAAACCATCAACAGGTAATTGTCAATCACCTGAGAGTTGAGAGTAGGCTATATTATAACTATTCAGAATATTTAACATCTGAAACATAAAAGAAATCATCTATATTTAGAGGTTCGTCAATAGGAAACTAACTTGAGATAAATAAGTAATGTTAATAGGTTTTTAATCTTCAATAGGTTTGCAATACTCTTCAATAGCTAGTAAATAATTGAGAACGCTCATTATGATTCGAAAAGAGGGCAAAACTCCAGAGCAATTTGAACGAGATTTGAGTCCTTCACATTCCGTATTTCTTAAATGAGAATTACTCCCACTACAGATGAAGCTCACGTATGTTAATTTCTATCATATAACACAATTTTTAAAATACAGTCGAACCTCTGTATAACGAAGTCGATCATCCCGAGAAAAAATTCGCTGCTGAAAGGTATTCGTTATTGAGAGGTTGTTCTGTCAAGAAAACTGCCACGATCTTATGGATCTTGTAATATGGTATCACGGCGGTGAATAAATGAATATGGTACATAAAATATATCATCTCGAAAGTAGGTAGGGTACCTATTAGGCCAATATAAATATGGAAATTTGAAAATTCATTCTGTTTAAAATAAAAAACCCTGTTTTTTAATTATTTATAGAATGTAATAGGTAAGTAAACTCACCAATTTATTTCTAGAAAGCTTGATGTGTACTATTAGTAGAGTTTTATCAAAGTTCATACTCAGTAACAATATTTTTCAACTTCCTTCACCAAAGATTTTTTAGTACTTTTTACACTACTACTGTATTAGATTGAACGCAAAATACGGTAATTTTGACAATAAATTCACTATAAATACTATAATAACTCAACTTCCCTATTTTTTAATGTTTTATTTGAAAAAGTGAGTAATTTTCGGTTGAATTCTGCATTTGAATAAAACATCATGTTCAATAAACGACTCACATCTATTCAAACAGTCGAACATAAAAAGGCTGGAACACTATTTTTCAGATGTAATCCTTGCCTGATAATTTTGAAAGCTTCTAGAACTTCTTGATCTGACGGATTCTTCTCCTCAAGTTCGTCACAACCATCATCTTCTTAGTCAGTTCAAAGAATTGAAATGTGTGACAAAGCAAGATTTAGAAAGTCCAGTCGTTCACCTGCCTGGTCTACAAATGACAAGTTCTTGAAATTCAATTTAGAGTAACTTGCATTCAATTACCGACATGTCTTTCAACCTCTATTGACTGTCCACTACCCATCTTCTTCCTACCTGAATTGTCATTATTTTCAGTCTATTGACCTTTCTGTTGAATAAACAATTCCTTGAAAATGATCGTCTACTTCCTATACACACTACATTTTGTATGTTGAAGTCAAGAGAAAACTTTGTTGTTGAGAGGTCCGAAATTCGTTAAATAGAGGTAAATAAGCAGACAAAACTCCAAAATGTCATGGGACCAGGTGAAAATTCGTTGTGTAGAGGATTTCGTCAAGTGAAGGTACGTTATAGAGAGGTTCGACTATATTCTCAACCTCATATTTTTTGGTCTATAGCCTACGTGTAATATAAATAAAATGAAATTTCTCAGAGATTTCTTCAATTTCTTTTGTGGAGGGTGAATTCTCGTAATTTCAAAAAAACTCTACTGAGCTCGAATAATTTTATTCTATTCAGACAATACCATCTGAATAGAGAATTCTTTCAAATTAAAGGCTCTCAATCCGACTTGAAATGTAGACAATTGTACCTCTCACAAGTTCAATTATTGTTTTCTACATCATATCAATCTTTAACGGCATTAATCAGCTTTAGAATCCAAGCCAGTTTTAATAATTCTTATTGATTACGGTACTGAATAATAATTACTGAGAGTTCACTTGAAATGTTAACATGGGAGAAATTTCGTCAATTCTATGTATTTCAAAACAAACTTCTCAATTTGAACATAGCCTACTGATCCGAAAAAAGGGAGATTGCATATATACTCTAGAAATGATCTCTTACTTTAATAGACAACTCCTGACACAATACACTATTATTATATCAAGTTCTACAATTATAATAGAGTGTAAAGTTTTCTTGTTCCTCGAGAATTATTGAACTCTACTCGTTTCCATTATTTTAATCACAATTGAATGTTCATAATTTTACATAGTATGATCTATCAATACTGGGGGTTCCTCTTTTGTCAATTCTTTTCTATATTTTCTTCTCATACATAATTATTATCTATTTCAACTGAATACTCTCAGTAATACAACTTTATTACAATCAAGTGAAACATCTGAAACTGTGGAAATTCCATAATCATTCCTTACAGCTTATACAACAATATTGTGTCAGTGTTATCATAATTTGAAAACTTTTATATTGAAATGTACAGTGAACCATATCAAAAGTGAACTTAGCTAAATCCCGAGCTCGGAAACCGGCCCTTAAATAGAGAATTCTTTCAAATTTAAAGCTTTCAATCTGACTTGAAATGTAGACGATTCTATACCTCTCACAAGTTTCATCATTTTTTATACATTATATCAATCTTCAACTGCATTAATCAGCTTTAGAATTCAAGCAAGTTTCAAATAATTCTTATCGATTACAGAATAATAATATTATTGAGAGTTTACTTGAAATGTTAACATGGGATAAATTTCGTCAATTCTATGAATTTCAAAACAAACTTCTCAATTTGAACATACCGTAGCCTACAACTAATCCGAATAAAAAGGGAGATTGCATACTGTATAAATATACTGTATAAGTATACTGAATAAATGATCCCTTACTATAATAGACAACTTCTGATACATCATACTCTTATTATATCAAGTTCTACAATTATAATACAGTGTGAAGTTTTCTTGTTCCTCGAGAATTATTGAGGAGTCTCGTTTTCATTATTTTGATTAGAATTGAATGTTAATTCATTAATTTACATAGTATGAACTCATAATACAAAGCATTCCTCTTCTGACAACTCTTCCCTATGTTTTCCTTTTTGAACATAATTATTATTCATTTTAAGTGAATACTCTCAGTAATATAACTTCATTATAATCAAGTGAAAAATCTGAAACTGTGGAAATCCCATACTCATTTCTTACAGCTTATACAACAATATTATTGTGTCAGTGATTCAATAATTTAAAAACTCTTATATTGAAATTAACAGTGAACCATATCAAAAGTCCCTCTAAACTTCTAAGCACAATCTAAAATAGCAATGTTGCTTCAAATTGTAGAGAGTTCTAGCTTCCCTCCCTTAGTTTTGCTGGAAACATCAAGGGAGAGGTACGAGGTTTTTGAAACATTGTTATGTTTTTGAATAATAACATGTGGTGTGGAGAGTGTAGATAATCCATATAGATCTCGCAGTAGAAGTTATCACTGAATGTATTCATTGACTTGACTATAGACAGTGTTGCCAATTTTCAGTGACTTCCTGTCAAAGAAAAAACCTGTAGACTTCCACTTTCGAAACATAATAGACAAAAATATGTGAAGATAAATACCGGTTATGTACCCCATTTAGTAGGATATTAACTCAAAAGGCATACTCAGATCATCTCATTTCGTAGGCTACATAATAATGGAGAATACACACTTCAGAGTCCCGTTTTGTAGGTCCAACCGGAAAGAGTGTATGATGAATGTGTGTATGACGAATGTGGCGCGGATCTGGTGGATTTTTCTGTAAGCGCAAGTATGTGAACTCTAGATGCGAAACGGGGTAACTTTGGAAAAAAGTGTGTAAAGTAGTGATTCGGATTCAGAACAGTCCTAGAAGTCGTTTTGAGAGGATGCACACTGAGGTACGAAACGGGTGCACCCCGTTTGGTAACCGCTCCCCGTTTCGTGTTGTGCTTGAGCACAATTCTCCCCGTATGACCCCTCTTACAAACACACACAAGTATGAAAAGTTTGAAGTATGAAAGCATGAAAAGAAAGCTCACACACACACACACACACACTTACACACACACACACACACACACACACACACACCACACACACACACACACACACCACACACACACACAACACACACACACACACACACACACACACACCACCACACACACACACACACACACACACACACACACACACCACACACACACACACACACACACACACCACACACACACACACACACACACACACACACACCACACACAACACACACACACACACACACACACACACATACACACATTCAAGACTCAAACACTGGAATGACGACTTGTAGTCTGTATTAGAACAATATAAAATATTCACTCACTGACTAAAGCATGCTCTTGGACTAATCAAGATTCATTGTAACAGGCACATGAACTTTTACAATTGTGATCAGATAGTCTCGAAAATTAATTTAATAACACATTTGAAATCTTATAAGAGGAAGGTAAATTATCAAAATTATCGAAGTGATCAGTACAACTGTCAAAAATACTACTATTGTGTCCTCATGTTGTTCAGTTCAAACCACAAAAGGGAGTTAGTCCTACGTCAATAGTAACTGTTACTGTGACTTGAACCAATAAGATATTAAAATTCGATTACAATAAACAATAGTAGATAGGGTAAACTAGCCCACTTTGGGACACTTCAAGTTGTGGAAAATTAGTGAGTGTTAGGCTGGCAACAACTGCATTGTTTTATCAGCTGTTCATAGCCTTATTTACACAAATAATAATTCCAACTGTAGCACCAGTTGTTATAAAAAAAAATTGAAAACACATTTTTTTTAACTGCGAAGATTTTTTTTTTGAGGAGAGGGATTTTAATATTTACTCTTAAAATTCACCATTCAAAGATAGTCTCATACCTAATATGCCTTCTGTATTATTTTATGGATATTTTGACATATACAACATCATTGTACTCCTTATTTTTATTCTAGTTATTCTGTCTAAAACAAAGCTATGACCATCTGCCCACCTTGGGACAGCCCACATGTGGACACTTCAATCATATGATATGCTCCTATTATAATGATGAGCATTGCTTCTGAATCTTATTTTATTTGAAGTAGGCCGCATATCAATAAAATAAATTATAAATAAATATGATATTATGATTATAGCCTGTAATGTAGCTTCAGATGCATCGATTCAAACACATATTGAGATATTCAAAAAATGTATTTATACTAACGGGTGGAGGTATCTATAACACTACACCACTACACCACACCTGACATCATTGTAACGGGTGGAGGTATTAATATAATACTACTCCACACTTGACATCATTTGTAACGGTGGGAGGCCAGGGGGACTTTGTTAGTCCCACATTTTGTAACAAGGAAAATTTATAATAATTGTTTTTAAAATCTCCACTCAACTATTAACCTGTTTAAATTATTTGAATCCACGGTTGGGAGCTTTGGATGGATTCGTTCATGCAAATGCCAAGATATCCACTATTAAGTATTAACAACACCTGTTTTAGCAACTAAGTAACTTATCACGATCCAGGAATGCCAAATAAGAGATCTTTTAGAAATGCTACTGATATTGATTTATTAGTTGTATTTAAAAATACAATAATTATCGGTCATGTTTGAAATTTTGTTACATCGAATCATAATCTTCACTGTAACCACTCCGGCTATTTATTCAATTACTTGTTTCTAAATTACAACATTAAAAAAATTAATTTCTAAGAATATTTCTCAAATAAGGACTTTATCGAGACGATTCATAATTGATATTCAGACAAGAATTCGCTAACTCACTCTACAATAAATTTAGGGCCTCGGTCAATTTGTTTGGTCAATCTATTCGAACTTAATTTTGGCACTCACCATGGAATCGAAAGTTTAACAAGTAAATCGGCACTCACAATCACACTCACGTTTACATTTTAACTACTATTTTCCAGACTACATGCTTTTAAAATATACAAAATAATAAATAATAAGGATATTTTCCATCTAAATAAGCTGAATCCTATTTTAGAGGCCGAGACTTGTTCTGTGACCACATCTCCTCGCGGTGACAACTCGTTTAGAACTGCCGCTCTTCCACTCAAATTTTCCAATTTTCAAGATAACACGTGGAGCGCCCGGCCTAATTTCAGGTTAAAACGTCGTGGGGTCGCACGGTTCAAATACATTTCTAAATACATTTGCATTAATTCCATTACGAAATCCAAGCCAGTAATATGGAAATGCTAGAAGACTGCAAAAATTTTGATGGATAAGAAGCAAGTTGGCAAATCTTTTATGGCAAACCCAAAATTTAGGTGCTTACTTTGGGTATGGATAAATTCTTTAACAATCAAAATCAAGGTTCACTAGAGCTCATATTGGAAAAATTCAGTTCAATTTTGTTCAGTTCAACATCCTGAAAGAAAAGCACAACAAAAACTACAATTCAAACCTCTCAATATTCCCCGTATTACATACTATTACTATCTCTAATATATATATATATATATATATATATTATATATATATATATATATATATATATATATGATAATCCTACTTTTTCAATTGTCAGTAAACATTTATAGTAATATAATAACATCCACTCACATATTTTACACTTCTAACAGGAAAGTTTGATCTGTACTGATTTTTATGTACTAATTAAATGCATTTTTGTATCTCTTTTAGTAGGCCTATCCTTGGATGTGAATAGCTTTGAAAATGTTTGAAATATCGATGTGCGATTTTTACCATTGATTTTCTCTTGAAATTCTGTGTTGAAATCATGTATCATATAACCACCTCCCTATTTTTCAACCTGATGAATTTATTTTTGAATGAGGTGGACCAAACATTTCTGATAGACGGTTACTTTCCTTATAACCATAGTAAGGAAAGTAGTCAACTTACCAAAGATTTTCATTGCAATTAGATTTTTCTCTTATTGAAACTAATGATAATTCTGATTGCAATGATTTAAGAAGAATTTTCTTGAGATTAATTTTGCTTTTCTTACATGTCTAAACTAAAGCAAGGATGAGCAATGCACAAGACTATCAAAATGAGGTAATAGATGTGTCTTCTACCTTACTTACTGCACTTGATACTATAGAAAAGAAATATATTGAATTACAATGGCCATTGTAGTCGAGTAGATTAGATGCTTGATCTATAATTCAGAGGCCTGGGTTCAAATCCTGACTCGGGCAAGATATTTGTCTCGGGCCACTCCTGTGTTTCGGATGAACACGTTGGAGGCCCTGAAATCGATCAGTTGCGACCTGAAAACACCAGACCTAAGCCAGCCAGAGGACACTTGACATTGTTATTATTGGATTACAAATTCAAAATTTGAAATTCTCATACCAACAGGAAGAGCAATTCCCAAATAGTCAATACTCAATATTCAATATTCGAATCCAATATCCAATAATTGTTTCCAAATTTCAGTATAATTGTTTTCAAATGTGAAGTTCTAAATGAAATAATTATTTTTTCATTGTATATTTGAGAATTTAATGCACACACTGCATTCCAAATAGTTGTCTACGTTTTGAAAGCGATTATGTTTTCGATTGGTTGATAAGACTAAAAATCACATGAAATTATTATATGGGTAATCATTGTATTATTCGTTTGCAATAATTGCACATATGCTACAAAAAGAAGAGGATCAATTTATGCAACTCCTGCATGGGTGGCCTCTTTTACATCCGTATCAGCAGCTAAATTGGCAGGCATTTCAATAAAAATTGAAATCGAATAAATTGCAAACAGAATATCCCCTTTTGATAAATTAATACTCCATTTTGCACTATTATAGCTTTCGTTCAACTAGAGAAGTTCACTGGTATGTTTTATATTTTGATTTCTAAGTCACTGCATTTATAATACTGTATTTTTATAGTGCGTAGTGGATATGACCGATCATACACTTTCTCAACACAGGGATTGTATAACAGAATATTTCAACATGTTACTCAACTGTATAGAAACTCAAATCTAGTGAATATCATAAAGGGAGGATGAAATTTTAATTTCCACAGTGCAATTAATTAGTTTAAAGCATAAATAAGATATTACAATAACAATGATTGCAAAGGATGGGTAGTGTACTATTAGGATGGGAGTTTACTTTTTGAAATATCAAAAGGAATTAACATTGAATATTGGGATCGCGGTGTTAAAAAAAACAACTGATTTATATACTTTCTGCCTTTAGTTAAGAGTCGAGGGTCAAAGAAAACTTGCTAGTCATGGGAATCAGGGAAATGTGAACCACGCAAAAAGTGCTGCTTTGTGTTTGAATGGTTTGAAATTTGATCAAATTGATCACATTTTAATATGTACAACCAGTCCAGTATCTCACAAAACTATCTGGAAACATCAAGCTCTGCTAGAAAGTAGAAAGGCACATCTCTGTGAATGGAGAGAGAAACTTGTATCTACAAAAAGTATGTTATTTACTTGATATTACCGGCTTGTATAGTGCAAAACAATATTTTATGAACTGGGAAGAAAGTCAGAGCAGTTGATGTTACTTATCTTCTCCATTCGCACTAGCCGACTGAAATCTTTCCTCAGCTTACTCGAATATTGTTCACTTTCAAGTAATGCTTCAATAATTTAAAAACGTTTATTGTTAAACGCACTGCCAGGCCGTTTCATGCCGCCATAAGTTTCATACCTTTTTAAAGATTTATCTCCCAATTTTGAACAATATGTCCATTTCAAAACGGCGATCATGCTATAAATTATCAAATGAATTAATTAGTTGAACATCATATTCTTTACATTATAACTAGTCATTAAAATTTCAAGAAAGTAGGTGGAACTTCATGATTGAATAATTGATAATAATTATGTTTTTTGTTTGCAGTTGGAAGGACATGTAGTAAAAGTGGAGCAGCCACTAGGCCAACTCCAGCTCCATCAAAAAATAGAAAAAGTGAAACAACCACTAGGCCCACTTCAGTTGCATCAGCAGGTAACTATCAATCACCTGAAGGCTCTTATTCAAAATATCAATCACGTGTTTTAATGAAATGAATTTTGCTCATTGAAATTTAAATCAAATAGATTTTGAAATAAAATTATCTTCTTATTCAATTTTGAAAACTACTTCATTTGAAGGTAGCTCACAGGTATTTTTTGTATTGATTCATTTTTTTTCCAATATTTCCATTTATTCATTCATGCAATTATCAAAATGATATGAAGAGGAAAAATTCGAGCTATTCCTCTCCCTAATTAAGATAACACAATCACTTCAAAACTGAAAATAGAAGCAATATTTCACATTATTATAACTAAAATAGGGAATATTCACATATTAAAAATATAATTTTGTAGAATTACTGAAAAACAAACTTAATTCTAAAAGTACAGCTGATCTTGAATAAAGATTCCAAAAATTTAATATCTCCTTCCTTGGTACAGTAAAACTTATTCACATTCCAGGATAATAATAAATCTTACTAATCAATCATTGTAGTGTCGCTCACATATTTCACCTTAGATCAAACAACACATTATTGTTTTACTTGTAAAATACCAGTACAGTTGTGTTTCTAATGTATGTGATTATTGCTATGAATACACAGTTTTTTTAGACTGAATAAATGGTATATAAATATACATATATATATATATATAAATTTCCTCTTTCCTATCAATTCATAATCTACACCTTTACTTATCCATAACTCACTCAAATTTGAAATCTCCCACTTGTAACCCATAATAGCCCACCAACTAATCCCATAATGCTCCTTCAATCAGTGCGCCTCCGTTCGTCCATGCTCTGTGGTCTACACAACTTTTCTACCGCGTCTCTGGGGTCACGACCGTTGGAATGTTCAAATCTGCACCACTTCACTTCCAGTTTGATTGACAAAGGGGGTCATATATATATATAATATATATATATATATATATATAATATATATATATATATATATATATTAAAACAGGAGACATAAGACATAAATAGATTAAAAACCCTTGAGAACTTACTTTAGAAATGGGGGAAATTTTCGGGAACTGAGTTCCCTTCCTCAACCGAGCAGAATGCAGTTTTCATATATATATATATATATATATATATATATATATTTATTTATCTCCCTTTGTCATTCAAACTGGAAGTGAAGTGGTTCAGATTTGAACATTCCAACGGTCCTGACCACAGAGACGCGGTAGAGAGGTTGTGTAGACCATAGAGCATAGACGAACGGAGGCTCACTGATTGAAGGAGCATTATGGGATTAGTTGGTGGGCTATTATGGTAACAAGTGGGAGATTTCAAATTTGAGTAGGTTATGGATAAGGAAAGGTGTGGATTATGAATTGATATAAAAGAGGAGATTTAAAATTAGATATCCAAAATGAAGTAGAATAAAATTAGAAAATGGAATTATAGAATTGAATTGGAATGAAATTTATTTTTATTTTAAATTTTATTTTTATTGAAAATTTATTATATATTTGGTAGCTGTGAAATTTCTTATATATGATGAAATTTTTTTTCAATTTAATTGAATAGTTTGTGTAGAGTTGATAGTTATGGTACTATTGCTGTTCGTTGAGACTAGGACTGGAAGCAGCTCCAAGCTCCCAAATAAAAGCCTTGGAGCTGCTAAAAAGTGCTTGGAGCTGCTTCCAGTCCTGGTCTCAACAAACAGCAATAGTACCCTAACTATCAACTCTACACCAACTATTCAATAAAATTGAAATAAATTTCATCATATATAAGAAATTTCACAGCTATCAAATATATAATAAATTTTCAATAAAAATAAAAATAAATTTCATTCCAATTCAATTCTATAATTCCATTTTCTAATTTTAAATGTCCTCTTTTCTATCAATTCATAATCTACACCTTTACTTATCCATAACCCACTCAAATTTGAAATCTCCCACTTGTAACCCATAATAGCCCACCAACTAATCCCATAATGCTCCTTCAATCAGTGCGCCTCCGTTCGTCCATGCTCTGTGGTCTACACAACTTTTCTACCGCGTCTCTGGGGTCACGACCGTTGGAATGTTCAAATCTGCACCACTTTACTTCCTGTTCGATTGACAAAGGGGGTCATAAATATATATAAATATATATATATATATATATATAAGGAATTTATATCATAAGGAATTAACATTGAATATTGGGATCGCGGTGTTAAAAAACAACTGATTTATATACTTTCTGCCTTTAGTTAAGAGAGTCAAAGAGAACTTGCTAGTCATGGGAATCAGGGAAATGTGAACCACGCAAAAAGTGCTGCTTTGTGTTTGAATGGTTTGAAATTTGATCAAATTGATCACATTTTTATATGTAGGTACAACCAGTCCAGTATCTCACAAAACTATCTGGAAACATCAAGCTCTGCTAGAAAGTAGAAAGGCACATCTCTGTGAATGGAGAGAGAAACTTGTATCTACAAAAAGTATGTTATTTACTTGATATTACCGGCCTGTATAGTGCAAAACAATATTTTATGAACTGGGAAGAAAGTCAGAGCAGTTGATGTTACTTATCTTCTCCATTCGCACTAGCCGACTGAAATCTTTCCTCAGCTTACACGAATATTGTTCACTTTCAAGTAATGCTTCAATAATTTAAAAACGTTTATTGTTAAACGCACTGCCAGGCCGTTTCATGCCGCCATAAGTTTCATACCTTTTTAAAGATTTATCTCCCAATTTTGAACAATATGTCCATTTCAAAACGGCGATCATGCTATAAATTATCAAATGAATTAATTAGTTGAACATCATATTCTTTACATTATAACTAGTCATTAAAATTTCAAGAAAGTAGGTGGAACTTCATGATTGAATAATTGATAATAATTATGTTTTTTGTTTGCAGTTGGAAGGACATGTAGTAAAAGTGGAGCAGCCACTAGGCCAACTCCAGCTCCATCAAAAAATAGAAAAAGTGAAACAACCACTAGGCCCACTTCAGTTGCATCAGCAGGTAACTATCAATCACCTGAAGGCTTTTATTCAAAATATCAATTACGTGTTTTAATGAAATGAATTTTGCTCATTGAAATTGAAATCAAATAGATTTTGAAATAAAATTATCTTCTTATTCAATTTTGAAAACTACTTCATTTGAAGGTAGCTCACAGGTATTTTTTGTATTGATTCATTTTTTTCCAATATTTCCATTTATTCATTCATGCAATTATCAAAATGATATGGAGAGGAAAAATTCGAGCTATTCCTCTCCCTAATTAAGATAACAGAATCACTTCAAAACTGAAAATAGAAGAAATATTTCACATTATTATAACTAAAATAGGGAATATTCACATATTAAAAATATAATTTTGTAGAATTACTGAAAAACATATTTAATTCTAAAAGCACAGCTGATCTTGAATAAAGATTCCAAAAATTTAATATCTCCTTCCTTGGTACAGTATATCAAATACTTTGACAAAATCGTCTTGTCTATACAGTGTGAATATTCCTCAATCCACTCCATCCATAATGATAATGATTTTTCCTTGAAACTTCAATTTCTATTTAGAAGAGGCCGTTTCTGAATCAGATAATTTTAGTAGTGGCCAGGTACTTGACTTAGTAGTGGCCATGTTATAAAAGGTTGGTTAGAATTATGGAAAAATATTTTTACTGTATTTCTCTTTCATAGATATTTTCTCAGTAGGCTTCATTTGGGATCCTATTTAAAATAAGAAACTACTTTTCTTGGATTTGTCATTTTAATACAATGCTTTCCATATAGAAAGGTGGTCATAGGTACATATGATATTGTACATGATTTCGATATAGAATTTTAAGAGAAAATGAATGGCGAAAACCGCACATTGATATCTCAAACGGTTTAAAACTTATTCACATTCCAGGATAATAATAAATCTTACTAATCAATCATTGTAGTGTCGCTCACATATTTCACCTTAGATCAAACAACACATTATTGTTTTACTTGTAAAATACCAGTACAGTTGTGTTTCTTATGTATGTGATTATAGCTATGAATACACAGTTTTTTTAGACTGAATAAATGGTATATAAATATACATATATATATATATACCATATATATATATATATATATATATATATATATATTATATATATATATATATATATATAAATTTCCTCTTTCCTATCAATTCATAATCTACACCTTTACTTATCCATAACTCACTCAAATTTGAAATCTCCCACTTGTAACCCATAATAGCCCACCAACTAATCCCATAATGCTCCTTCAATCAGTGCGCCTCCGTTCGTCCATGCTCTGTGGTCTACACAACTTTTCTACCGCGTCTCTGGGGTCACGACCGTTGGAATGTTCAAATCTGCACCACTTCACTTCCAGTTTGATTGACAAAGGGGGTCATATATATATATATATATATATATATATATATATTAAAACAGGAGACATAAGACATAAATAGATTGAAAACCCTTGAAAACTTACTTCAGAAATGGGGGAAATTTTCGGGAACTGAGTTCCCTTCCTCAACCGAGCAGAATGCAGTTTTCAATATATATATATATATATATATATATATATATATATATATATATATATTGGCCTCTCAATCCGAGGTCAAAAAATTTGCAGTGATCATCACCATCTTGACCAGTACCTCAAAAAACTCCACCAATCCCTTCTGAAATGTAACTAATCTGATAGGTTGTTACAGAAACAAATCTCTTCCAAAACTGGCACTAATCCAATCACAAAAAATTCCCAAATCCCACAAACTTCTAAGCTCTGTACTACCTACTTCCCTGGGATTGAGAACCTCAAGCCTGTCCTTCCTGTGATTCTCCGTGCGTACTGTGTGGTCACAACCGTTGGATTTCGTACTGTACCACTCACTGCTGTCTGCTCGGTTGAGGAAGGGAACTCAGTCCTCGAAAATTTCCGTTTCTAATGTAAGTTTTCAAGTGTATTCAATCTATTTATGTCTTATGTCTCCTGTTGTAATTCATATATATATATATATATATATATATATATATATATATATATATATATATATATATATATATATATATATATATTTATCTCCCTTTGTCAATCAAACTGGAAGTGAAGTGGTTCAGATTTGAACATTCCAACGGTCCTGACCACAGAGACGCGGTAGAGAGGTTGTGTAGACCATAGAGCATAGACGAACGGAGGCTCACTGATTGAAGGAGGAGATTTAAAAGAGAGATTTAAAATTAGATATCCAAAATGAAGTAGAATAAAATTAGAAAATGGAATTATAGAATTGAATTGGAATGAAATTTATTTTTATTTTAAATTTTATTTTTATTGAAAATTTATTATATATTTGGTAGCTGTGAAATTTCTTATATATGATGAAATTTTTTTTCAATTTAATTGAATAGTTTGTGTAGAGTTGATAGTTATGGTACTATTGCTGTTCGTTGAGACTAGGACTGGAAGCAGCTCCAAGCACCCAAATAAAAGCCTTGGAGCTGCTGAAAAGTGCTTGGAGCTGCTTCCAGTCCTGGTCTCAACAAACAGCAATAGTACCATAACTATCAACTCTACACAAACTATTCAATTAAATTGAAAAAAAATTTCATCATCTCTACACCAACTATTCAATTAAATTGAAATAAATTTCATCATATATAAGAAATTTCACAGCTATCAAATATATAATAAATTTTCAATAAAAATAAAAATAAATTTCATTCCAATTCAATTCTATAATTCCATTTTCTAATTTTAAATGTCCTCTTTTCTATCAATTCATAATCTACACCTTTACTCATCCATAACCCACTCAAATTTGAAATCTCCCACTTGTAACCCATAATAGCCCACCAACTAATCCCATAATGCTCCTTCAATCAGTGCGCCTCCGTTCGTCCATGCTCTGTGGTCTACACAACTTTTCTACCGCGTCTCTGGGGTCACGACCGTTGGAATGTTCAAATCTGCACCACTTTACTTCCTGTTCGATTGACAAAGGGGGTCATATATATATATATATATATATATATATATATATATTTATACAACCATATCATAAGGAATTAACATTGAATATTGAGATCGCGGTGTTAATAAAAAAACAACTGATTTATATACTTTCTGCCTTTAGTTAAGAGTCAAAGAGAACTTGCTAGTCATGGGAATCAGGGAAATGTGAACCACGCAAAAGTGCTGCTTTGTGTTTGAATGGTTTGAAATTTGATCAAATTGATCACATTTTTATATGTACAACCAGTCCAGTATCTCACAATACTATCTGGAAACATCAAGCTCTGCTAGAAAGTAGAAAGGCACAGAGATGTGAATGGAGAGAGAAACTTGTATCTACAAAAAGTATGTTATTTACTTGATATTACCGGCCTGTATAGTGCAAAACAATATTTTATGAACTGGGAAGAAAGTCAGAGCAGTTGATGTTACTCTTATCTTCTCCATTCGCACTAGCCGACTAAAATCTTTCCTCAGCTTACTCAAAAAGTAAATTGTTCACTTTTCAGTAATGTTTCAATAATTTAAAAACGTCTATTGTTTTCAGAAAAATATAACGTGTTTTCAAAAACGGTACTTTTTTCATTTCATTCTATTTTTATTACTTAAAGTACCGTAGCCTTTGTTATTTATGATAATTTAGATTATTATTATTTACAGTTTATATTTTCCAAGTATATAACGTAGGCTTCTGAACACAGCGAGAGGGTCTAAAAAATGTATACACACTTTGAAAGTAAATATCTTGGTAACGCACTGCCAGGGCGTTTCATGCCGCCGTAAGTTTTACTTGCGATCATGCTATAAATTAACAAATGAATTAATTAGTTGAACATTATATTCTTTACATTATAACTAGTCATCTAAATTTCAAGAAACTAGGTGGAACTTCATGATTGAATAATTGATAATAATTATGTTTTTTGTTTGCAGTTGGAAGGACATGTAGTAAAAGTGGAGCAGCCACTAGGCCAACTCCAGCTCCATCAAAAAATAGAAAAAGTGAAACAACCACTAGGCCCACTTCAGTTGCATCAGCAGGTAACTATCAATCACCTGAAGGTATAATTATCTTTTTATTCCATTTTAATAACTACTTCATTTAAAAGTAGCTCACATGTATTTTTTTTTTATACTACGTCCTAAAGACTCCAGTCATGGAGTATAAGACAAGTCATGTTATTACATAATAATTCTAACACTAAGTAGTTCAACCTAGTTTCTTGTACACTATAAAAAGCTCTATCAACTAAATATTTTTTCATTTGTTTTTTGAAAATCTTCAAATCATCATTACTTTTCAAGATTTGAGGTAGCTTGTTATAAAATTTCCTATCAATATAATCTGGTTTTTGTTCAAATAACCTACTATTGTGACCCATTATATGATAATCTGCTCTGTTTCGCGTATTATACTCATGAACATCTGAATTCTGGATCACACCACTCGTTTTCACATGCATTACAACTTCATATACATACAAAGATGGCACAGTTAATAGACCAAGCTTTTTAAATAAAGGCCTACAAGAGTCTAACCTATTCACTTTCTCTATACATCTGAGTGCCTTCTTTTGAATCTTAAACACTCTGTCCATATTTTGTTGAGATGAATTACCCCATACTAAAAAAGCATACCTGATATGATATAGTATAAGTCCATGGTAAGCAGTTAACAGTAGTTTTTTATCATTCAGCCTAGCAAGCTGCCGCAGGACAAATACCCCAGATGATATCTTATTACATATCCTCTCAATGTAAGGATGCCATGTTAATTTCCTGTCCAATAAAATTCCCAAGAATGCTACTTTCTCTTCTTGGTTTAATTCATTTTCCTCTACAAACACATTTATTTCTCTATCATCTACTGAATTATATTTACTTTTGAATTGTAGGAATTGACATTTCTTACTATTTATTGTTAATTGCCTTTGCTTCAAGAATTGGACAATTGACTGTACTCCAGTAAAAGCATTTATTTCTAGACTATCTAATAAATAATTGTTAAAGATAAGCGATGTGTCATCAGCAAACAACAGAGCTCTGTGATCTTTTAACTCTTTTGGTAATTGGTTCACATACAACAGAAACAGTAAGGGGCCCAGACAGGTATTTTTTGTATTCAAGTCACTGTTTTTCCAATATTTCCATTTATTCATTCATGCAATAAGTACATTATCAAAATGATAGGTAGAGGAGAAATTTGAGCTATTCCTCTCCCAAATTTAGATAACATAGTCTGAAATGGGTTAAGTCTTGCAGTTCTTCAATTCACAAAATTTCCAGTCCTCAAGTATTTTCACAAAGTAGATTTTCAAATTCAGAAACTCCAAAACTAAAAATGTAAGAAATATTTCACATTATTATAACTAAAATATGAAATATTCACATATTAAAAATATAATTTTGAAGAATTACCGAAAAACAAACTTAATTCTAAAAGCACAGCTGATCTTGAGTAAAGGTTCCAAAAATTCAATATCTCCTTCCTTGGCATATAAGAGAGACTTCACTGTCTGTACGGCTTGAACTTGCTACTTGCTGTTAGCATCAATATAGAACCTTCATCCTTCAAGAGGTCCTGCAAAATCGATATGGATGCGAACCCAAGGTCTGCTTGGAGGCTGCCAGGGATGTATTGTTACCTCTGGTGGACTGTTTACTTTTTGCTGTCAAGAAATGCAAATTTTACCAAATATTCAATATCCATATCAATATTTTTCCATTAACAGTAAATTCTAGCTAGAAGTTTCATCTTGGCCATTCCTATATATGACTATCATGAAGCTGATTTGGAACTTTTTTTTGTAATTTTTACTGATGGTCTTGCTATGTTTTCGTTAATTTGTTGTGATAGCATTTCCTCCAATTTCGACCTTGAATAATAAAATATTAGTAAATAATGTCTACACATAAGTTTTCACCTACCACATTGTGGGCTTAAAGGCGAATGCGCACATCAACAGACACAAGTATGCAGACAGACGGAGAAAAAATCAAACGTCTGCATACAGACGTGAGCAGACATATTATGCATACA
This sequence comes from Nilaparvata lugens, assembly GCF_014356525.2. NCBI lineage: Eukaryota > Metazoa > Arthropoda > Insecta > Hemiptera > Delphacidae > Nilaparvata > Nilaparvata lugens. Next base: position 80,528,015 of record NC_052518.1, on the reverse strand, counting down.
AACGGACGTCTGTGCAACATTTGAGGAGGGATTTTTCTCCCCTCTATGTTGCTGTGTACGTCTGCCTTACAATATACATGAAAAGGCTACAGCTGAATTTTTTCAAAGAAGCTTTCCTTTCAATTTTACAATTGTTATGATACGTTTTTATAGATTGATATCTTATTTTATTTCGTTTGATTACAAGGGATAGGCTTTGAATATTAAATAGTGGTAATTGTATATTTGTAGATGATAGAGTGGCAAGCAGTAGGCCTATATCTGCCTTACCAGTACGTGCGGTACCAACCAGATCGGTGACAGCCAGAATAGCCGAGGCAGCATTGTTACCGGCGCAGTGTCTGCGTAGCAGTACCAAGATTAAACAGGGTACATGTCAATTATCTTTTAAAAATATTTTTATAGATATGGATCCATTCAAACTCCTCAATCAATCCAATACAGGTATTCTGGTTGGATACCACTACTATTAACTTATATTTACATACTATTTACTACTAGGATACATACTATTTACTTCTACAGTCTGTACAAACTTTTAATTGCAGCACGGGATCTTGGTGCAATGTTTTATATATATTCTTCAGTGCTTTTTCAATATAGATTTCTTTTTCTTAATGCTATAGGATGGAACTTCAGCTGTATTTTCGTATTTTGATACGGTTTCTTCTACCGCTAGTGAGCTAAATATATATTTCTGTAGTGGTTCCTTTGTATAATATGGTACTATGAAATTATAATTTTCTAAATAAGAAATTTTCGCATGCATAAATACAATAAAAATTTTATATTCCAAAAATTAATTTAAAAATGATGAAGAAAGTTTTATCACCACTCCTCTAATACAGTATGACTGAATATGAATGTCATACAAATGAAAATTATTTTCAGTTGTGAATTTTAAAAGACTTGTGTAGATTGACACTCTGTGAAATAAATCAGATGGCTTGTTAGATTACGATGATCGTATCAACTTTAAGAATAGAATAGAAAATGCCTTCATTTTATTATTAAAAACAATAAAATAATACACTAAAGCCATGTCTAAAAACTAACCAAATTATATTTGTAGAAAAAATAAAAAGTGATTGTATTATGAGAAATATAATGACACAAGACAAAATTTATGACATAACCAGAAAGGTTGTCTGCCAGGAGTCGTTATCATATTATTTTTCATCTCTACACTCCATTTATATCTTGTACAAACACAAAAGTGATGCAAAACTTCACACACATATGCAATTAAATGAATAAACAAAATAAAAATAAATATATTAACCTTGTAAACTGAACCGTTCGTCTACAAATTTCACAACTACGTCTATAGAGTTAATCAATTATTTAATACAAAATTATGACTCGAATCCGGAAAATAAATACAGAGTAATAAACACTACTACTTGCTTCACAAATGAATTTAATATCTAAAATCGCTTATAAACTCGTGTCCAATAGAAGCTGCCCTTTCCACATAAGGCTCTAACATACTCCATTCTTTTTCATTCAATCACTCTATTATCTCCGTATCCATTTTAGTATGTTTTTTCCCAAATACATTTTTGTATCCCCACTAGAACTCCCAGGATACGCTTTATGTCTTCTCATTGTCTCAAATTTCATATAGTCTGTCATTTGTCATTGTGCCTCTTCTCTCCAATATCAAACTTCAAATTCAGAAGTTCACAATGAGTCTCGAGTATGAAGCCCATCTTCTTGTTATCAAAGTTCAATCTCAACTAATTTAGCTCCTTTCTTCTTTCTTGTCCAGCAGGATGTATGGGCTATGAAATTGCGTTGGAGCTGCTCTTTGCAAATTTTACTCGTGTCCAATAGAAACTGCCCTTTCCACATAAGGCTCTAACATACTCCATTCTTTTTCATTCAATCACTCTATTATCTCCGTATCCATTAGTATGTTTTTTCCCAAATACATTTTTGTATCCCCACTAGAACCGGACGAACTCCTAGGATACGCTTTATGTCTTCTCATTGTCTCAAATTTCAAATAGTCTGTCATTTTGTCATTGTGCCTCTTCTGTCCAATATCAAACTTCAAATTCAGAAGTTCACAATGTGTCTCGAGTATGAAGCCTATCGTCTTGTTATCAAAGTTCAATCTCAACTAGCTCCTTTCTTCTTTCTTGTCCAGCAGGATGTATGGGCTATGAAATTGCGTTGAAGCTGCTCTTTGCAAATTTTACTCTTCCATTCACTCATACAAAAATTTGAACTCTCGTTTCCATTCATTTCTGTCATCAGGAATCCAGCCAACCTACATCTATACTTCTCATCCCAACCCATCCAATCCTCAAACCAACTTGACCTATTTTCTTAGCCAGCTTTCTAGACAGTCCATTTCTAGTCATACAGGTATTCAATGCAATATACCATACTGTATTTGAATTGAATTATACCGATTTATAGGAACTCAAAATTCACTTTTATCACATTTCATGAGTTCAATTGTTATTTATTGATGAGTTATTTTTAATATTATTGACTATCAAATAGATAACATTATAATATTATTATATCAATGAGTCAATTTTGGTATTACAGTAATAATATGTTCTATAACTGTATTATTCTGCCTGATAATTATCGGTTTTTGTGGAAAACGTCTTTTTTCTTCAAGAAGAAGGTGAAGGATTTTTAAATTCGTTATTCGTTAAGTTGAATCTTTACTTTCTCGATAGAATGGCGATAAAATTCACATGGAATATGTGAAAAATCGTGTATATAAGTGCAATAAATAATTATTGTTAAACTATTATTGTTAATAAATACATTATTCACTTTCTCAAATATGCACTTTTTCATATACTTGTTCAAATTCCTATTAGGACCACCAATAAGGAATGTTACTGAACTAAGGCAATCGACTGGCCAAAGAGCTTCATTAAGTCCAGATTATAAAGAAATCGGGTAAGAACGAAATCTGGTTGTAGTGGAATTTCATCAAAATATTTGGTCATGTTATCTTATCTGATAGGCTAGTGGTCAAAGGTGAAATCGTATTTCTACTAAAATCTGGAGACCATTAAAAATAATTGTTACTTGGAAATTAACTTTATTTCAAATTCACAAACTTGTTATATCGTTTTTCTCAAATTATTAGCATATTTTTCCTTTGCGTTCTTATTTGATGGTTTTTGTTTCTGCAATACCTTCACGATTACTGTGTGTTATCCTATTATATTGTATTACATTTGCATGTGATATTTTATCTATAATGACAACTAATTAATTTGGTTATGGTTTTTTTAGCAAATAAGAAGAGGCGACACCTTTAAAAAAAGGTAATAAACCTAATTGAATCGCTAATTGCAGAAAGGGAACATGTCCAGTTTTCATAATTTTACAGGAGAGACAAAAAACTTATTTAAACCTGAATCTAAACCTGTAGTAAACTATATATTCAAAACGTCATTACAATGCTTTCAGTTGGACATGTATCTTACATTAAATACCTAGTTGATTTTTTGAAAAAAAAAACGATTTTTGAAAAAGTTGGACATGTTCCCTTTCTGCAATTAGCGATTCAATTAATTATGTAGTTTAGACCTTAGTAAGTAGTTCATAACCTTTTAAAAGGCTCTTCGGTACACTTTTTTTATTCAAATTGGATAATCATTCTCAATATAATTGTTAAGATCATTATTAGAGTGAGAAAACGTGGCAACTGAAATTTTTAAGTGGTCTAATAAGCGAGTTATGGGTTGTTGAGGTACTAACTTTTCAGATCATAAACAGTTTTGACTATATTAACAGAACTTCTCATAAAAATTCAAAAAATGTATCTTTCCAAACTAAAACATTTTATTCCCCATATCGTTCATTAATAAAAAAGTAACATTTTTGTAAATTCGATAACTTGTTTATTTTGGGATTAATCGCGAAAAAACGCATATTAGTACAAAGCCAATGATGTACTGAATGTATTAAAAAACAATTCCAATGGACAATTCGAAACCGTTTATGATCTGGAAAGAAAACGGAGTTAGCACTTTCAACAACCCATAACTCGCTTATTAGACCACGTAAAAATTTCAGTTGCCACGTTTTCTCACTCGTATAATGATCTTAACAATTATATTGAGAATGATTATCCAATTTAAATTAGGAAAAAAGTGTACCTAACAGCGTTAATACGCGAGGACTCGCCTAATGCGCCTGCCTATTCCTGTATTAACTTAGTAGTTTAGAATCTACCATAACTTTTTTTCATGATTTCTATGGTATTCCTTAAGTTTTCATTGGAATTTTACTGTTTCCCTTCTAATATTCCTCTTTTTTCATTACAGCTTACTCTCAATTTCCTCTACATTGAAAAAGATGAAATTTTAATATAAAAAATTAACCAATCAGCTTTTTCTCTTGTGTTCTTTATTTCATTTTCTTCTCATTATTCTACGTTTTTATTGTGAAAAAAGTTTAACAATTTATAGTGTAAAAAATTTATGTGAACATCACAACATGTCAATACATGTACCTAGTATAAACTATTTATATATATATATATGTATAAACTAGGTAACTCTTCAAACTTTTTCAACTCAGTTTTACATACTCTACGGTTTTCACAATACAGCTCGATCATGACATTGAATATTGATATATTTTTAATAGAAACTCACTCTTAATGTTTTCAAGCTTTCAAGTGGTATTTTTGTTCTGTTATCATCTATCTATTTTTTATTCTAAGCATAGAATAGATCAATATTAATGTTCATGAGTTTTCTATGGTTCTTAGCTTTAGGTGCTATAGAGTATAGTCTTACAATAATAATTATTCATGACAATATTTATTAATTGACAATTTCAAAGAATAAATTCGAATATTATTAATCGTAACTATTTGGAATAATCTGTTTTCAATGACAGATTGCACATATTGCGCATATATTCTTTTAAATAAATACGTAATTAATGATTTAAAATATTTTTGATAAACATTATTGATTATGGAATGCTTAAATCTATCTTGTCTCATTCATATAACTTACGGTACGAGGGTGTTTATGAATTTTAGCAGATGAATGCCAAAAAGGCAATCTCTATGTAGGCAATTGAAGTCACCTTTAGTAACCAGAGTTTACTATAATTATTGGTGACAGCTGCTATTGAAATTCCAACGAGGAATAATTATTATTTGCAGTAACCATAAAAAAAGGATTTCTTGAATTTCGTTCAATTGTTGTGGTTCTCTATCCACTGTTACAATATAAGTAAATTCATTATATGAGTGTGTAGTGAATATAAGTGTTTCTGAAAAAGACCAGCAAACTTCGTTAGTGGCTTCCTAACATCAAAATGAAGAAAAAAGTTATTGTAAACATTAGCTCTAAGGTGCATCATTACCGAAATAATGATGTCGGACGATTGTACACTTTTTCCAAATTTATGTTATTATTTTGTGGTGTCTGTATCATGACAATACTTAATTGATTGGTTCTTATGTACAAATAGATAAGAAATTTAATAACCAATTAGGAGTTTGTAACTTCAATGATTGTTGAGACAATGAAAGAAATTTCAAAAGACGTAATTATTCAATTTAAAAAGGATATTATTATTATAATCATAGTCAAATTGTATTTTGGATAAGAGGGATTTGTAGATAATGTAATTCTGAATAAAAAATGTTCATTCACTTTGTTTTTCTAAAAAGAAACCAAACCTCACAATTTTGGTTGGTATTTTATTGATCAACGCAGAGATTTTATTTTCAAAAGTGTTATTTTTGATTCATTGAAATCATTATACTCATTGGCTATTTCATACTGCCACCACAAAATAATATTATAAAATTGGATAAAAATGTGCAATCTTTCCATCATTATCACGGTAACAATGCATTTTAGGACCCCAGTTCACGGAAACTTTTTTCTTTATTTGGATGAAAGGAAAACACTCACAAAGTTTGACGGTCTATTTTAGAAACACCTGTCAGAGAAAACTTCTAATTGTTTATTAATGCTTCCTTAGATTGCTTATTCCGTGATCGTGTATATTGTAACTCTATTTATCAGTAACAGTTTCAAGTTTATATGGTAATGCCTTAAAACAAGTAGGAACTTTTGTCACTGTATTTTTGGTATAAACTATTCCAGCTCAAAAATTATCTATTTGAGTTTATTCATCTCCTATAAATTAATAACTTGATTTTATTTTACAGGAGCTTATCTATGGTATTCTGTTGCTTTTGCTATCGCTGTAGCCAGCAGCGGAATATCAATATGGTAGTACAGAAGTGCGGACACTTAATGTGCAATGAATGCCTAGAACAAGTGAAACGATCGTTTAATGAGGAACTTGATGGAATTTCCTGTCCAAGATGTACTAAGACCTCTAAAATATATGACATTTTTTATATTTTTATCAACGAGTGACTATTATAATTTTATTTCGTGACTAATTTTTATTATTTGTTATCATAAGTGTTTGAAATATATAAATTACTATTATAATTTTATAGATTCAATGATACAAAATTATCATGTAAAATGATTTGGGGAGGATAAAGCTTAAAACTGTTCCTCCCCCGAATTTTGATTCATTAAAATAGTCCAGAAAATGGGTTATGTTTTCTTCACTTTATAAAATTTTGTCCAATTTTCTTACGGTACCAAACACTTGAAACAATCAATTTTGAATTTAGAAAGATTAAGATCCGAACTGGTAACAAAATTCCTTCTACTTAGCAAATAAATAAATATTAATTTGAAATGTTTTGTTCCGAAAATTAAAACAATCATCTCTACTAGAAGCACAGCTGTGCTAACTAACTCAAATGCTTGTATTATAAGTGAACTAAATTAATCAATTTTACCACTTTATACGATTTAGTTCTTCATTATATCTATTTTTAATTGTAATTTGTTTCTTTTTTGAAGTGTGAATTGTTATTTTAATAAATGATAGTAGCTTGACCTACATTTTGATTTGGACTGTATTTAAAATTTGAGAAGAGACCGTTTTGGGCATATGCCTTCTCACATAAGTGTAATAATTTTGTACATGACTGAATAATTTTTTTCATTTATAAAAGTATTTTCCAGCTAATTGAGTTGATGACAATATTGAGTCATTATGTCATTATGAAAATAATTTACAGTTTATCAACTTCATGCTATTTTTAAGTCATTATGTCATTTAAAATAATTTCAGTTTATTAAGTTTGTAAATAGAAAAAAGAAGATAAAATTGTTATCAGAATGAGTTACATTTAAAAATAAGTGTTCATTTATAATCGCAATGTCATCAATATCTTTAGAATATGTTACTTTATTAACATATTACATAACTTTATATTAATAACCAAAGAATTAGGCTAATAAATACTGAATCTTATTGTTGGAGTTATTTTATTAATTTTATGTGTCTCATTTTGATAGTTGTTAGCTGAAGATATACAGGATGGGTTAAAAGTCCGAGAACGGCTTAATATCTTATACACAAAGGTAATTTGACGGTGGGTGTGATTGGGGATTCTACTCAAATGGAAAGTACTACTTTACTATGAAAAAGTTATTTTATTAATTTATAAAAATATTTTCCAGCTTATTTTTATCACTTTACTATGAATTTGAAAATCTGGTCCGCCATTTTGAATGCAACTCTATTTTGTTTAATGGGAAGGTGGTCTTGCGATACATAATCTCGATACGGAATTTCAAGAAAAAATGAATGACGGAAACCGCACTTTGATATCTCAAACCGTTCCGAAGATATTCACATTATTAATCAATATCATTCAAAGCAGAAAGGAAAAAGACCAGTAAAAAGTTCATTTTTAGACTTTGCACAGCCTCAACTGGTACCGTACAAGCAGTTTCAGCTTCAAGCAATTTTAAGCTCCAGTTTTAGCAATTCAGCAGTTTTCTAGCTTCCTCCCACCAGATGTTTTCCGAGATTTTGAACTCGCTAACTATTTGTTTCGCTAATTCTATACCCCATATTCAAAATGGCTTCCATCCAATCATTTCTTTAAAAACTAAAATTTCAATCAGCCGCCATTATATTGATACAAGATACTATATAGTATCATATAGAAACTTTTTATTGATGCCATCTTTCTTGTTTCAAAAAGGCCTTTGAAATTATGTACCACACAATGGGTGTTTATGTTTAAAACATTCGAGTTACAACCCCTAAGTCACCCTCTTAGGGGTGGAAATTCAGTTATACGTCAAAAGGTAGAGTATTCGACTAATAAATTATCCTGAAAGTTACAGTATTATATCTCCAACAGTATTATATCTCCAACAGTATTATGTCTCCAACTTATTGAGGGGTTCCCATACATACGATATGACTCACTCTGTATACTACAAAGCTATAACACACTAAATCATTGGATAATCCGTCCCTTACTATATTGAAGGCATGGCTCATGGCTATACAGAACACAAAAAAGGACAGATTATTGACTAAGCTATAGTGAGATTCAGGTCTGCATCTGGCTAACATTGGTTTTCTATCCTTGTCTGTTCTTGGACAAAACAGATAGCTCTACCCTTCTCCAACTCCGCCAAATTATATGCAGGCTATCTAGAAATATAGATAGGTTTATTCGGGTAAAAAATTATCTAGGGAAAGTGCAGTATCAATTATTCATGACCTTCACTAATAAATTAATTTTGAAAATTATTCATGACATTTGGAACTCTCCATTTGATCCTTACTATTTGCTAGTAATGCTAGTTTGAAAGGGCTTCAAGTGTAGTTTTTAGAACCTTGTTCTATTCAATATTTCATATCTTGGATAAAAAAAGATTCTAACTGCAAAACTGAACAAAGGCCTATTACAGCAATAACATTCTAAATTTTTTTTTCCATTTTCCTCATTCAAATACATAAGTTATTATTTAAAAGCATAAGAAAAATTACAACCACAACTTTATTTGAAATTTAACAAAATTATGAGTCGATGAAACTTTGATCTCAAATATCTGGAAACTTATGGTGAAGCAGTTAGAACCTTGTCAAACCAATGCTGCGAAATAGCCTACAATAGATTCAAAAAAATTTGATAGAATGAAAATGAAGAATATAACAATCGCAATTATATTATATGCTGTTGCTGTTTATCAGCTGTTAATAGTAATGAGATGTTACTGTTATAAATTTATAATTATAATCTATATAACATCTATTTTTAGGGCAACAGTTGTTTAGTGCTGTTAATTTGTATAGTTCGAGCCACGACCATATAGACCAAGTTACTTAGTTACCCTGGTACAATTATTTATATGAAATATTGTAGCATACTTGTTATAATAGTACCTTGTACCTTGGTACTATGACCATGACAGATCACAGACTCTGTTTCATAGTTGGGCTTATGATACATGAATATTAGAATTTACAGAAAACTTCCTTGGGTTTCTTGAACATTTGAACCAAAACTCAACGATATTACTAACAATCTTACTACGCATCTGGTTATTTGAAAGTTATCTGGGAATAGAAAATTTATTGTTAAAATTGAGAACTATTTAAGTTAAGAGAGGACTTCAAATGTGGGACTGCCTCAAGGTTCAGTCCTGGGACCTTTACTGTTTCTACCTTACACAAATGATTCACCTAGATATTTGATTCACTGTAAAATGTTTATGTTTGCAGATGATATTTTGTTGATTTCCTCTCATGAGTCGTTAGATATGGCCGAAACCCGGTTACAAACCAATAATCTGGGTAAATGGACTCATAATAATTGTTTGAATATAAATGTTACCAAAACCAAGGTTCTTACTATAACCTCATCCTACATGAAAAGTCTTAAAGAACCCAAAATTAGGCACCATTGTTGTGAATGTTTCCAACTGCAAGAGCCAAAATTTTTCTCATGTAGCCTACAAGAGATTGTCAGTTCATATCAAAAATTGAATCAATTATACGCATTTAGGAATAATAGTCGACAATCATTCTCGTTGGGATATTCATACAAAGAATGTTTGTAATAGACTCAAACAGTTATTGACCAAAATGTATTAGATTAAAGATAATACCCAATGGAGTGAAGAGGATGATGTATAGGTATATATATAATTATGGTGTATGTCCGTTATGAGATTGCAAGGTAGGGGATTTGCAAGCAATAATGTTTATCTTAGGAGAATATCTTCGGTACATCGGAAGATTTCACGTGTGGTCAGCAATTCTCAAGGAGAATTTCATATGAAAACCTTTCGAATAGATTTAAGGTCTTGAATATATAAAAGGAATATTTCTGTTTCCTTCGAATAATTTAACCAGAAACACCTTAATCTATATCGTACAAAAAACATTCAATTATTTACCATCAGATAATTCATTGTGCCGAGTTTGTTAGTTAATATGCACTTACTGAAAAGAAATTTAAAAATTCGGTTGAAAAATTACACTTTAGATGTAGCATAATGAAATTCATGATCAATGTATTGTTTTCTTTTAATCATTTCGTTCTATTTTTTTCTTGTATGTAAGTTCAGGCTCACTGTACATTATAACACTTGAGTATTTTGAGAGCTGAGCCAACTATATTCAGTTAATACCTATCATGATAATATTAACTTTTAAGTTAATTCTTGTAAAATAACGTTCACTGATATATATATATATATATATATATATATATTATATATATATATATATATATATATATATATGTTTTTTTTATATGGTACATTGTTAAGCAGCCTCTTTAAGGTTCGCTTAAGATAGCTTATTTATTCAATAAATTTTTTTTTCTATTTTATTCTATTTATCATAGAAATAATCATTTATCTATCATCAATGTACGCATATATAGTAAATTTTTGTAGCAACTCTCTGCTATGTATTATGGAGTAGTTCAGTTGAATGTTACCGACTTCAACGTTTATATATTATATATTATACGACCTCTCTCATATAAACGTGGTGACGTAATTGGTTAATTTATAGATTTGGACAGGAGCAGCAAATAGCGGCTAGCTCAACCTGCTTTGCAATTTCTTATTGCTTTTTAATTACATCATGATATCGTACCTTTGTTACTGATTGAGCAATGATTTCAGGTGCTTGAACTGAATTTTATATTACTTCATTGTGATATAGTTTCGGTTTGGGACGGTAGGCCCTACAATCATGTAGCCTACCTAATAATAATGAACAAAATCAAATCCTTCATCTATCCGCTGATACTGCTGATGTAGCCTGAGGACAAAAAGTATTTCAACATTAATTTATAATATCGAACTATGTTGAGTTTATGAATCCTAAAGGACGTGGTATGTGCAGAGAGTATAGAATTAAGTACCTACATTCTATATAGGTACTCTCTCTGGGTAGCCTATGTGCCGTAGCTGCCGTTATGCCTACCAAAGTTATATTTTGACTCTGAATTATTGTGTATAGCCATAGATGAGCGGAAACCCCGTTGATCAAAATATCTGTAGTTGAATTCAATAAAGAAGTACGGTACGCTAATAATAGGTAATAATTATAATATTATATTTAAAATTTCCAAAAGTCTCATGTTTTCATAGTATCTCGTCTTAAAGTATTTTTGTTGCTAATTTTCACTTGAACTATCTAGAGTTTACTATAAGAACAAACATCAATCATTACCGTGACTTCCTTAATTACATTATGTGTATGCAATTTATTTGCATAAGAATTAGCTTATTCTTAGGTTAATGAACCTGGAAGGTGGTTTCAATGGTGTAAATCATTCCTGTAGACGCAATCGAAAGATAGTTATGCTTGTCAATTATTAACCAATATGCTAATGATTGTTCGGAATGAGATAATCTCCCCTTGTGAATTTCAATTCGCTGGAGCGAACTGTGGGTATAATTTGGTGCAGTTTGCAGTTTGTTCTCGTTGACAACGCTGACACGCCTACAAAAATTGTTATTTATATGTTTGTATCGCGTATTGTGGGATTGAAGTGGTTTATAAGAGTCGCAATTTTTCGAATATCTTTACAGACATCAGAAGATTTCGAAATGGCTCACATCGAAATTAGACCAGCTCTTCTCATCACACCTTTGTTATTATTCACAATGATTCCAAAAAGTAAGTACGGTACAGATTAGATAAGCACATCAATGTTAACTACACAGTCAAGAGCTAAATAAGAATATTATAATAAATAATACATCAGGATCAGTTGGAAAAGGATTGATTGAGATTCTAAAATTTAGTAAAAACATATAAAAACTTGAAGTACCCTTTATTATTAAAAACTTTAAAATATTTCATCGACTAGTTTCGCCATAACTTAGGTCATTTTTATGGTCGAAACTAGTCGTTGAAATATTTTAAAGTTTTTAATAATAAAGGGTACTACAAGTTTTCATATTGTTTTATTGTTAAATTTGAACAAAAGTAGCCCATATAAGTGAAGTGTTTTCTAAAATTTAATATGCGGTATCTAATATTATGTATTCTAGGAGAATTCTTGTCCTTTGATGTTTCAACTTCATATACTGTAATGTAACTAATGTTCCAGAGAAATGTAATGTATTCTGAATACGCAGGCTTATGTAGGTATGTCTTTGGATCTACATATTGAAAATATTTTATGCTATTATCTTTCAATAATTATAAATGTATTTTTCGTTTAATTTTGTAGTAGGTGTCACACATTCCATATTCCAAGCATTCAAGTAGAATTTTCCAATTGAACTAGAAAAAGTAGTATGTTCCAGTAGGATAACCAAAAATTATAAAATTTGTAGCTCTTTTCTGCTTCTAGAAAAAAGAGTTTTTCCAGCGAAAAATCTGATTATTCTATTCTATTATCTTACATCAGTATCCGGTATGCTTTTTTCAGTAATAGTTATAATACTATATTGTCACTAGCTCTAGCTCTCCTGGTTTATTTCTAATTGTTGATGGTGTAACACCCGGAACAAGTCTCTCATGGTTACAATAAATTCAATAAAATTTCAATAATTTACAGTTATTTTTACTCATGATGTTCTCTCACTAAGCTCCTTCCACTTCTTCAAAGAAAGAGATCTGGTAATTCAATTTGTTGCAGTGTTTGATAATCAACTTAAATTATGTACAATTCATTGAAATAACTGGGAGAGATACAGTTCCACAATCTCTTCCAGAGCAGCTTTTTCATCGTTCCTTCACTATTTCTTTCTCGGTTTCACAAATCGCCCTCTATCTTGAATAAATCTAATGACTTGATCGTTATCTGATGTTCAGGGAAAATCATTTATTTATACATTTATTTATTGGCTACAATGTCATTCTCAAATATGAATTATGGGGAGTTTTTCAAAATAGATTTTTAATAGATTTATCTTGATCATGAAATACTTGGAGTAACTTACAATACAAGTATCAATGTTTCACAATAGCAAAAATTCTAGTCGCATAGTAAATGAATGAACTCAAAATATTTCAAATGAATGTTGGAATAAATCGCAATTGTTGATGACAGGATTCAGTAAATCACTGATAATGACTGTTGTTGAGCTCTGTATTCACATAAAATGCGCTTAGGTTGGACTTCTATACAGAATAACTAAATACATTGAATAAACTAGTTATTTATTTACTAATCTGTTAACTACTATTAACATTTCATTTAAAAATATTCTCGAAATGCCCTCCTCCCGTTTGACAGTATATGCCAGTCTGTCGTAAAACGATGGTACAGCATTAATTAAGGACTCTTCAGTTATTATTATTAGCGTATGGCTTTCAATGGTGGGGATACCCAAGGGTAGTTCCACCTCGCCATATATATTCCAAAGTTCCCTAATGGGAAACCGGAAACTAAGTATCTTGCCGTGCTACCAATTTTTCCTTAAACGGTTGGAATAGCATTTAACACCTATCAACCTAAGGACAGTTGTCGGCTCCAATAAAATAGATTCTTGATAAACTGTGAATGGATCTATTGCCTATGAATGAGAAATCTAGTTTTCAGAGCAAATTAACTTATAATCTTCAGATGAAAATACACAAATACACAAAGAAACATATATGTCTTAAGCCTAATTATTTCAGAGTTATTACGAACTAAAATACTTATCTAGTTTACAGTTGAAACACAGTGGCTATTGGCTTGAAAATACAAACCGCTATTTAATAATAAACTAGTACACAATAAACTTGTATAAAACTCAATTTAAAACATTAATAAATTCACTTAAACTGACAATAAGTCAGAGCACAAAATTACACAAACAACAGCCAGCCATGTTTTCAGAAGAAGGGAAGAACAGGAAAAGACCACAAGTTGCAAGTCACGAAAGCCAACGCCTCGTTCAGTATCGATTTTTACAGACACGTCAACACAAAATTATAATTTACAAGTTTAGAATTCACATTCTACATCTGTTCTCAATAAAACTTTATTTTGAAAATGTTATTTTAAATTTTTATACATATATTCTATTTAAATAAACGATTTATTTAGTAATTTGTTAACCCTGCCTCGGTGACATCATGGAACAATGCAACAAACATTTACGATAATAAATTCTCCGTCAAAAAGTTTATCCGTCTATTGATGACTCTGACATTTACTATAAAGTTCCATAGATCTTGAATTGAAGATTCGATTCAAATGTGAGAAAAAAATGTAATATTACAAATACCCCCCTCTTGACATAAAAAAATTTTACTGTTTGAAAATTTAAAGAAAAAATTTACATTGACCCTAATGAAAATTGTTGAAATTTAAATTTGAGAACAGTAACAATTTTTTCTAGAAAAACAATACATGTCACCCTATAATTGAAAATTATTATAAAAATTCATCAATAGCATTTGTTATATGTTTCCAAACAATATCTCAAAATATAGAATATCAATATTATATTTGATTTAGCTTTATAATTTAAAGGAAAATATCTCAACAGAAAGTTTAATATGTAAAGAATAGTTTTTTGAAATTGCACATAAATTTAATAGATAGAAAATTTAATTTTTTATTGCATAAAACAAATTTAGTATGTTGAATGAAAAATTTATTATTATTATTATTTATTTATTTTTTTTTAAATGAATTGATGAATTGTTACATTTAATTTTCACATAAAATTTCAATAAATCAAAAAATGTTCATTTCTTTCACTATTGATGCGGTTGATTTTATTGATGCACATTTTGGAAAACAGTCCGTTAAGGCACTCAGTATGATTTTCAGTTAAGTGTGACTCCAATGTGATGACGTTAAGTGTTGGGCTGATCTGGATGCACGTAGTGTTGGGCTGATACTTGTAGTCGACTGCTGCATACCAAACTCGATACAGGTGACATCTCAGTTAGCATTGCTTCATGTTTGTAGTAGACGGCTGCATTCCAAATTCAATACAGAGTCACATAAATTTTGTATCATATTTGTAATTATACAATGTACATTTCAGGCTTGAAATGACAATGTAATTCGTTTTTTGGAAAAGAGATAGACGCTGCATACAGGATTAATTTAGGTGAGGATTAATTTAGGTAAGGTTTGGTTTTTTGATATTTTCAGCTTTCAAGGTTTAGAGTTCTGCATACAGGAATAATTTAGGAGAGGATTTTTTGAATCAATTCTTTCATGATACTGTGACTGTTCTTCTGAATTCAAAGTTGTGAATGTGAACATGGATGGCAATTACCTCCAGGTAATGCAGTAGTGTTGAAGTTTGAGATACAGAGTCAGCAATAAGCATTGGCATTGCTATTGGCGTATGCTTTGGTGTCGGCTTTGGCATCGGCGTTGATATTGGCATTGGCGCAGGCATTGGCATTGGCATTGGTGCAGATTTTGGCATTGGCGTAGCTATTGGCATTGGCGCAGGCATTGACATCAGCATAGGCATCGGCGTTGATTTTGGTGTTGGCATCAGCATTGGCGCAGGCATTGGCTTTGATTTTTGTTGTTGGCATCAGCATTGGCACAGATTTTGGCATCAGCATTGGCGCAGATATTGGCTTCGGCGCAGGCATCGGCGTTGATATTGGCGTTGACATCAGCACAGGCATCGGCATAGATTTTGGCGTAGTTATTGGTGTTGATATTGGTGTTGACATTGGCGTAGTTATTGGTGTAGGCCGCAGCGTAGATTTAGGCGTAGATATTGGCGTAGTTATGTCACACTAGTTTGAAAATCACCCAAATGTTCTTAACACTCTTCATGGCGTTCACTTGTTACTGATTTCGAGATTCACATGATAACTATTTCAATGTTAATGTCTGTGCTGTACCTGTTATCTTAAAATGCTTATAAACTAAAAAGAAAAACTTTGATTAGGCTATCAATACAATCTAATACACATAAAAATTACTTTTAAGTATTTATGAAATTGAAATTTGTTAACATCTTATTATACAGTCAGCAATACATAAATTGTGAAACATGGACATATCAATGATAAATTTAAAAAAAAATCATTCATTTTCATCTATTCACTGTTCAAATATCAAAATTTTAATTCATTCTTCAAAATAGAAATAGAATTTCATAACACCCTGTATCATTATCAAAATTGTAAAAAACATCAGATTATCACAACAAATTTAATTTCAATACATATTTCAATAATTTCAGACAATTGGTCTTCTATTCACAATCATTTCATAATATATCTGCATTTCATTATCATTTAATATAACATTTCATTTATAGCATGTTCATTTCACATTTATGATTTATCATTCAGGGTTACAAAATTATTTAGTTCTAATTTTGTTCAAAATTGTATAAAAAGCAAATTATTTAATATTGTTAATCATCGTTTGTTGGATACTATAGTTTATTTCGACTCTTCAATGTTCTAAACACAAACTACATTTCATGACAAAACTTTACTATCAATCATTAAACAAGAAACCATTCAAAACATCAATAATATTTTGCTTCAAAGGCAAACAATATTCATAATTAATCATCATTTTGCACAATGTGATAGCAGACTCTAGTATCGGACCACAAAAACAAAAGTATGCAAAAGGTTTTACAAACATTTGTTGTTGCAGTCATAAGGTTTTTATATCGCAAACAAGTAGGTCAGATAATCGAGTCCAGCCATATGTGGTTCACGCCCACACCTCTAAAAGAATCACACCTACTTGTCTACCAAAAATCCAAAGTATTGGACAGCAAAGAAAAAATAAAATGCAAAATGGGTTAAAAGCCCAGAAGAAAACTATAACCTAATTACATATGGCTTATGGCACAATATGCAATGAAAGATGAGAACATGGGACATAATTGCTCTGAAAAACCTAATTACCTAATATGATACCTAAAAAAAAATAGACATGATTAAAATATGTAATACATGATGAAAAAATATACCACAAGCAAACAATTCTTTACACTACAATGGATAGATTTTAGAAAAGTTAAGTTTTATCAACAAATAAAGATTAGGAAAATAAGCTACTATTTCAACTTCTAATATTATTTCAGAAAAAATACAAATTTAAATGACTATGGACAAGATTGGTTAAGATATGCTTCATAGAAGAAATTTACTGAATATTACACAAAGACAGGAAAGAATCGAAAATTGAAAAGATTAAGGGCCAAGAAAATTAGGCTACAGGAAAGAAAAAAGACACAATTATGGACTCTTACCATACACTGTGTAGCGATTATGCTATTCTGAATCCCGGCATAACACAGGATCCCTAATCATTGTGTGTTGGGGAATACCCTTTCATCATGTGATTCATTGTCATCATTTTGTAAGTAAGCAACTTGAAACAACCTTTGAATACTAATACATCAATGGTGACTTTGCGTTTTGTTTTCTTCAATAGCATGATTTTATTCATGGGTTCATTTGTTTCAACAAAGCCGTTTTGCCTACAAAAGTTAGTCATGTTCACTTGAGAATGCATAGCATACACCTTTTCAATTCTCAGTTGAAAGTTGAACTCATCAACTTGACTCAACGCAACATTCATTTTGTTTACATTGTTCCTAACCTCCACAGAAACCTGTCTCATGTAAACATTCACTTTACTTATAGTTTTCCTAACCTTCAATGTAGCAATATTACTTTCATGATAGTTGACTTTCAGTGAAGACAACTCCCTACCTACTTCTTTATTCAATTCTACTATCTCACTAGGGTTGACTTTTCCAACAACAGTAACTAGGCCTACATTGTCAGAAACTTGAATGAGCTGATCTTGTATCTTAACACTACTATTATCATGCTTCAATTTGTTTTCATCTTCATGATTATCACTCAATTTTTCATGTGCATCTTTCAATAGAAGGTTTATACTAACCTGCTCTAGTCTTATGCTAGCAAATTCTTGCTTCATATCATCAAACCTAGCATCAAAATTAGCATTTTGCTCATCAAACAGTTGTGTTAAGGCAGCTATTAACTCATCATCATTTTTAATATTTTTCATATTGTATGCCATTTTGCTAGTCTGCACAGATAATATATTCATTAGGACTTGATCTCTCTTGAACCGATTTCCCACTCAGCAACAAACCATTCATAACCTATCAAGATATCTATCCTACTAATAATTTTTATAACCAGGGATTTCATAGTGTACCATTTGGGACATATTTATTTTGTAATTCGGTCCCACCACAGGGGTAACATTTGCCGTGCTACCAATTTTTCCTTAAACGGTTGGAATAGCATTTAACACCTATCAACCTAAGGACAGTTGTCGGCTCCAATAAAATAGATTCTTGATAAACTGTGAATGGATCTATTGCCTATGAATGAGAAATCTAGTTTTCAGAGCAAATTAACTTATAATCTTCAGATGAAAATACACAAATACACAAAGAAACATATATGTCTTAAGCCTAATTATTTCAGAGTTATTACGAACTAAAATACTTATCTAGTTTACAGTTGAAACACAGTGGCTATTGGCTTGAAAATACAAACCGCTATTTAATAATAAACTAGTACACAATAAACTTGTATAAAACTCAATTTAAAACATTAATAAATTCACTTAAACTGACAATAAGTCAGAGCACAAAATTACACAAACAACAGCCAGCCATGTTTTCAGAAGAAGGGAAGAACAGGAAAAGACCACAAGTTGCAAGT
The DNA here is from genome assembly GCF_014356525.2 of Nilaparvata lugens. Taxonomy (NCBI): domain Eukaryota; kingdom Metazoa; phylum Arthropoda; class Insecta; order Hemiptera; family Delphacidae; genus Nilaparvata; species Nilaparvata lugens. The sequence goes on along the minus strand of NC_052518.1, from coordinate 80,508,986 downwards.
CACGAAAGCCAACGCCTCGTTCAGTATCGATTTTTACAGACACGTCAACACAAAATTATAATTTACAAGTTTAGAATTCACATTCTACATCTGTTCTCAATAAAACTTTATTTTGAAAATGTTATTTTAAATTTTTATACATATATTCTATTTAAATAAACGATTTATTTAGTAATTTGTTAACCCTGCCTCGGTGACATCATGGAACAATGCAACAAACATTTACGATAATAAATTCTCCGTCAAAAAGTTTATCCATCTATTGATGACTCTGACATTTACTATAAAGTTCCATAGATCTCGAATTGAAGATTTGATTCAAATGTGAGAAGAAAAATGTAATATTACAATCTTCTATGATAGTTTGTGTGCATCTTCAATATTCTATTCCATGTTGATCAACAATTTTATTTGGTATCAATAAAATTGTATGCCCCACCACGTTATGGAATTTGGGTCCGTCAAATCGTAAACTTAACTTATATTAGTTTTTCCTGGAAGATAGGATGAAGAGGGGCAATCGAATACGGTACCGGTATCGAATTGCCAGCAAAAGATCACCCGCCTCGACACTTTTGGATTATTTTGAGCGAGATCAACCCCTACTTTTCATGGGGCCACTAAAAAAGTACCAATTTTCTACAGTAGGAAGCTGCAAAATATCAATGAGCTATAGTTCGGTCCACGTTATAATGGCAGTATTTGATTAACATTGGTGTTGCTATCATTCTTCAAAGCAGATAGCGCTATCCTTTTCTAGCTCTGGAACGTTGCCAGATCCAATAATGTAAAAATATAGAAATATAATCAATTAACAAAATATTTCATCTCAATTATAAAAAAAATATTATTTAATGATTGAAAACATATTTTCCAGACGAATATAATATAATAGACTATTTTGAATAAGAATGACCAGTTAATATTACATCAGATATATCGGTATCGGCTATCCTCTATAGAAGACAGTGGCAAGGTAGAGAATCGGCAACGCTGTTCTCCTATCTTAAATGAATGAATAATTTACTTTTACTTTAACAACATATGTCATATTTGAGTAAGCTATTCGAAATTTATCAACTCACTATCAATTAAACTGTGAGACTGTATGTAGTGTCTGAATTTGCATGCATCAACAAAGTAGGCCTATGCATGTATCTTCAGCCAGTAAACTCCGCTCAGGTACCTAGTTCTTCAGCTCTTCCCGTCATTATGCTGCCCTGTCATAATGTTGCCATCTGACAAGTATATGGCACTTGTTCCAATGACATTTTTAACATCCTCCTCCTCCTTTTTATTGCATAATAAACAGAACTTGTTCCCATTGAATGAGTATTTATTGAGGCGGATCAATTCATTTCTAGCCTTGAAAAACACTTGATGTGTTGAAAGCTAGCATTTTGAGAAATTATATCATTTCCTTCCTTTATTCAATGCCATTATAACGTGAACCTCACAATAAGAAATAAAATTGGAGAAGCAGCATAAACCATCACCGGAGAGTCATTAATTAATGTGGTATCATCATTTCATGACACACTGGCATACTCTGTCAAACGAGAGGAGGGCATTTTGAGCATCATTCAAAATAAAATTTAAATAGTAGTGAATAGATTTCTAAATGAATAACCAGTTTTTCCAATGCATTTCGTTATTCATTCAAGGAACTGTTGTTCTATAAGTTTCATCACTTCTTAAAAAACTGAAGCTTATCAATCAGCCGCTATTTTGGATACAAGTACCTGTCATAGAAAGTGTTTATTGATACCGATTTCATTGTTTTAGAAAACCATTTAAAACTATGTACTAACAATGGGTGTTTAAATTTGGGTTGGGACCCCTCAGTCACTCCCATAGAAAAAGTTGAAATTCAGTTGTAGCCTATATCAAAAGGAAAAGTATTCGACCAATAACGGTACCTACGAGTATTCTGTACTATCCTGAAAGATACAGTATTATATCTACAACATTTTCCAACTCATTGGAGGGTTCCCATACATATAGCCGCCGAATTTACACTTATTTTGATTGTAATAACTTTCAATATTACAATAAGTTCATTCTAGTTTTGTGTATCATGTCATACTCTTATTTCAAGTATCCATTCCTGTTCCATAAAAGTTAGCTCTCAGCTTTCCAATAGCTGTTCAGGGAGAATAATATTGCGGTACGCGTTTCGATAGAAGCAAATCATATTACATTTTGGCAAGAACTTATTAATTATATAACTTATAAACATATGATTTTCGTGATTTCAGTGTTGCTAGGCTTTTAAACATCCATGCTCTTCAGACACAGACTAACCTACAGATGAAATAGAATAAGATGAAAAAATAAAAATAGTCTAGATTAAATCATATATAGCTACTGAAGAGCTGCTATACCGTATCTAAGAATCAATTCTTTCTTAATTTCTATCTTTCACAATATTTGTTGTCTTATTTCCTAAAATCGATTAGGGAAATTACAGTAAGAAACACAAAAAAAATCCAATAAGAGTTTCGAAACATAGGCTAGCTTCGATATAATTAAATATTTATATAATTAAATATTCAATCCATTTGAATCCAAATATTCAACCTTATTCAATTCATAATTATAAGCTTTATTGGAAATTGACATTTCAATTATTGTGAACTTTCATAAGGAATTAAAATGTTCAAATAAATTGGCAAAATGTATAAAAAGACAACCAATCTTTTTTAGTGAACTGGGCATTGCATTTTCATCCTGTTATACTCCTAGTCGTGGGCACAAGTTCTCCAATAGGCCATGCACGTTTGATAATATTTTATCATCACACATGCACTTTCTTCAATTAGCCCTCACGCACAATGTTTGAAGGTATACGGTATTTACTTTTTTAATTCATTTGCAATCCCTATATTTGTAATTGTAATTTATTTTCAAATTCATTTGATATTTGATTATCTATTTTCAAACCCATTCAAGTGCATTCATCTTGGATAGTACTTTGAGTTTTAAATCATTTTTTGGCGATTGTCCTATTGCTATTTTTTTCTAGCTAGTTAAGAAATAATGCTTGTACTTATTATTTTGATTGTAGTTTAGTTTCCCGACGTGGCAAGTATTATTGATTTATTCTCGAATGTATACGGTAATGATGTACTACCGTACCTGATTTCGTTGTATACCGTATTCAGAGAATTATCTATTCTTTTTTCGTATGATGATACCTCAAGTGCATTAAAAGTGCATATTAAGTGGAACTGACAAGATCTCTCTCATTTCACCTTAGTATTGAAAATTCATCCACGGGATTAAAAGGATCCACAACAAAGAGACGAATTCCTTCTTGAATTTATATTCAAAAATATCATGCGGAAAATTAAAATAAAAAAAAAATATTCAACAGAAATATTTTCAATGAAAAATTCCTGCAAAATTAACCGAGTTGCACCCGTCAATCTGCTAGCGCTGCCTGGTCTAGTAGGGTTCAAATTTCTCCGCTAGGCATACAGTAAAGGTTTCATTGTCTCATCCTATTACCAACGCAAAAGTGAAAAAAATTGTTTGGGCATCATACACAATAAAAATAGATACACCATAACTTTGCAAAATTACTCAAAAATTTTCAATTAGGTAGTAGAGATTTGAGTGAATTATTGTTGTTTTTAATTCGATTTTGAATATCAACATTTCAAATTATTAGTTTTAAAGTTAAAATTGAACTTTAAAGTCAAAAGTGAAATTATAACCTTGCATTCTTTTTTCGAAACTTTTATTCATCAAAATATTATATTATAATAATTTTTTTTGTGATTGTCAATGGAATAAATAAATGAATAATAAAATATACGCAATTCAGCATTTAATCATACATAGCCATACCAATTAATATGAAAACATACATATGACTATTGGATAACATTTTAATAACATCAATAATTAATCATCTTATAGTTTGTTCAAATAAAATATCAATATTCCTTACTCATAATATAAGTATAATTTTACCTTTTTGTTATTTTAACCGAAAATCTGAACCAAAATTTCCCTTTCTGTCAATATTAATAAGCACTTTTCAGAAGAAAAAGACATATAATAAATAAGGTATTTACCTTTTGAACCTTAATAATTTTTACTTCAAATTGTCAAGATAAAAATAGATTTTCTATTTCTGATGTATTGATTGGAATGAATAGTAAGTTATTATTTGCTAGTTCTTGAATAAGAGTGATCTTGATAAGCAGAAAAACATTAAAAGAGAATAAAGTGTATGCTTACTGCATTTGACACTTAATTTCAATGTTTTTTTTATTTTGATAATTGATTTTATTTTCAGGTCAAACAAATATAATAAAGTCTCAGCCTATGGAACTTGACGTTGAGGAAAGGGTGAGTATAGAAAATATGAGAATACTTTTAAATGATAATCCACATGGAAGTTTCAATATGAATTATTTATTATCATTGGACAACCTCCATAATCTTGGCATTTCTGTTGAGAAGAGAGGAAAAAAGATTTATCATGCTTCTCATCCACGAAGGCTTAAGCCTGTGAATGGAGAGAAGTCTGGTCTTTATTGGGAAAATAGACTACCTACCTCTTCTTTGAGTAGCGTGAAATAAGAATTGTTTTATTTTTTTAGTACAATATGAATTTTATAAAGGATATAAAGTGGGTTTTGTAGAGAACGTAATTGATGATTGAAATTAATAATGAAAATATATGAACAATACTTTTGAAGCAAAGCTTGAATTATTAGGAATGAAATTCCAAATATTTATGTAGAATGATATGAATTAATTAAGAGTTGGAAATTTTGAAAGTAAAATGAAATACCGTATAATGAGAATCCTCAATAAATAATTTATAATTATTTTCAAATAGAATAGTGAAAAAGGTTATTCATTCATGAAGTGAGTAGAAAAACATAAATGATCCAATGAAACTTGATTGATTAAATGTCAATAAATACAGTAATTGAAGAAATGATATGAGATATGTGTAATTGTAAAAACAGAAATCGTGATAACTGTTTGTATACAATCTTGAATTGATAATGAAATAAAATTTGATCAGTGGAGGATAATATTCATGAAAAATGCCCTTGAATATAATGTTTACATTTATTATATCCAGAAGAGCAAGACCCCCTGGAATCGAGTGAAATTTAGAATCAAGGATGATTAGTAGTCGGCCTATGAAGTCCGAATATTTATTTTTTTATCAAAAATACAACTTTTGAATAAGATTAATTCTCAAGAACAAAAATATTATGACTCTCAGACTCATATAGAATAGGATTGAAATATACCTCTAAGGAATGCACAACATATTATGAGACATGCTATTTCTCTAGTACCGGTATGTCTTTTCCTATTGTACTTTTGAATAAGAGGTTGCCTGTTTGACTGACTAATTATAGAGTGTCATTCAGTGATTGTAGGCCATACAGAAGATCGTTGATTGTTTGAATACAATCAGAAAAGGTATGTAGGCATAATCCAACAAATTGTTTCAATTTGTGGAATTAATCCACTAAAATCCTGGCTTTACTTCACAACAAGCTGCTGACATTCTTAGTAAACGTTATTAAGATACAGATTTAATTTTACAGCCGGTAAACTTGGAGGATCCTGAAATTGAAAACGATTCTGGCTTCATGGATTTTGATAAATTCAAAGAAACACTCAGTAATTTATTTGGAGAAGGACAACGAGACAAAAGAGACACCAATAAGATTGAGCGGCAGGCTGAATTGAGTGCATCAACCAGAGCGGAAAATGAAGAGGTAGATTATCTTGCTGAATGGAATAGTATGGTCGATTCATTCAGTAAGCCAGATACCAGTACCGACATGTTTTCCGAGTTATTCGGACTAAATGCAAAGGAAGAAAACAAAATGGAAATTATTCCAAATAAATGAATTATTAATTATAATAAATTACTGTGACATTTATACCATAATTTATTAAGAGTTCATGGTCTTGAATTTGATACAATTTATCGTATTTGATGTGTAATTAAATAATACAATAAAGTATTTCATAGAAAACTCTAAATTCAATTATTTCTCCATGCACACAGTGGGAGATGATGCAAACAGCTGAGTGTAGCATTTGTGGAACTTCAAATGATGTAACACAGTTTTCACATAGAATATTGTGAGTCTTTTTCTTGCTAATTCTGATAAATAAGTGTTAACGTACGAAATCAATGGTATGGGAATAGTCAATACCTACTTACATTTACTCTGGATTCTGGATATTGACTATCCATGCAATATCCAGCATGCGTCATTATTTCTTCGAATGATTGATTAATTGCTGCAATGTAGTTGAAAAATGTTTTTCGCCACACTTGGATGTAATGAGCTGGTTTACGTGCGTCATATGGAGGCCGAAAGTGATTGTTTTCCGACCAGGCCGGTAAAAATTTACGGCCCTAGGGCTGTAAAATGACCTTGAATAACAGCTGATCGTGTTCGATCTCACAAATCATAGAGAGATAATCTCATAACGACTGTAATAATCTATATAATTATGTATCGTGAATCGCGGTATTATGTCTATAATATATTTTATAAATTACTGTTTCATAATTTAATATTTATAAATAGCCTCAACATATATAGTGTTGGCTGTATTGTCCATTGTCAGAAAGGTACGTATCGCTAGTATTTAAAAGTGAAGAATCGAATTTGAAATCAAAGTACAATAATTGTATCAATATTTGAAATTAATAATAATTATTAACAATTATTGTTTCTTTTTATTATCGAATTCCACTTCTTTATGCAATACAATCAACAATAATAATAAGAAAATACAGCAGAGTTCTGAAGTTTAAGGTACGGTAAGCCTACTGGTGAAACTCATCCTTGACTGAAAATTCCTAGTAATTTTTCCAAAATTCATTATTAAAACTCTTTTTCTTCAATATTAACCATATAGAGAAAACATTAGGCCCACTCAAGATTGAATCTTCGAATGTTTTCTCTATGATTTAACTATTTTCAGAGCAATATTTTGTTGTGAAAATGCCAGCAAACCGGAATAAAATTTGCTGCTATACACTATATTATAGTAGTAGCCTAGATACGTTACCTGACTTAATTCAGAGTGAAAATTTTATTGTGAGACAGATAATATATTAATTTTAATAATATAAGCACAGAATTACAACAGAAGGCCAGTGGAATAGGACATACTGTTCACGCGTAATCGAGTAGTTCCTTTGCCAGATTGTAGATAGCGCACAAAACCCTACTCCGGTCTTGCTCTCCCCCCTTCCGCACTCCGTTGTCACAACAAATCTATCACCCACTCCACTGACAGGTAGTCGCCCCTCACTCCTACAACACTATCACACACACACACACCACACAGACACGCACCCACACAGTCAACTCAGCACCAGACACCTGTCAACATGTGAAGCAATTATAGCAATTATGGGACTATTGTGATAATAATATTATTCAACCGTCTTCTGTTTTCTTTGCATTTCATCCCAACATTCTCCTGATGATTGGGAAACTCACACCTGATTCATGACTGTATCATTATTTATATTACTCTGTGTTCTGTTAGAATGAGAATGCTATGTTAAGAAAAAGTAAAGGAATAAGAAAAAGAGAAGAAGAAGGAGGAGAGAAAGAAGGAGAAGAAGAAAATATGAAGTTTTCAGTTCATCATCTTCTAAATATTTATTATTTTTTATGACTATTATATAGTATATCTTCATCTTCCTTATCCTCTTCTCCTCCTTCATGATCCACTAATTCTTATTCCTCTCATATGCTACTCCTTCTTCTTCTCTAATCTCTTCATTGTCATAGAAGAAGAAGAAGAAGAAGAAGAAGAAGAAGAAGAAGAAGAAGAAGAAGAAAAATATGAAGTTTTCAGTTAATCATCTTCTAAATATTTATTTTTTATCACTATTGTATGTAAAGAAGTGAAGGAATAAGAAAAAGAAGAAGAAGAAGAAGAAGAAGAAGAAGAAGAAAAAAAAGAAGAAGAAAATATGAAGTTTTCAGTTCATCATCTTCTAAATATTTATTATTTTTTATCACTATTGTATAGTTGATCTTCATTTTTCTTATCCTCTTCAACACTTTCATGATCCACCAATTCTTATTTCTCTCATATGCTACTCCTCCTCCTTTTTGTTCTCTACCTCCTTCTAGAAGAAGAAGAAAAAGAAGAAAAAAGAAGAAGAAGAAGAAGAGAAGAAGAAGAAGAAGAAGAAGAAGAAGAAGAAGAAGAAGAAGAAGACAAAGAAAAAGAAGAAGAAGAAAAAATATGAAGTTTTCAGTTCATCATCTTCTAAATATTTATTATTTTTTTATCACTATTGTATAGTATATCTCCATTTTTCTTATCCTCTTCTCATCCTTCATGATCCACTAATTCTTATTTCTCTCATATGCTACTCCTTCTTCTTCTTTTTCTCTTCCTCCTCCTAGAAGAAGAAGAAGAAGAAGAAGAAGAAAAAAAGAAGAAGAAGAAGAAGAAAAAAGAAGATGAAGAAGAAGATTTCTTCCTTCTTCTTCATGTTCTACCACTTCTTATTTCTATCTTGCTACTCCTTCCCATTCTTCTCTTTCTTCAATGAGAAGAAGTAAAAAATATAAAGAAGAAGGAGAAGAAGAGGAAGAATAGAATGATGAAGAAGAGGAGAAGAGAAAGAAGAAGATGAGTAGATGATAAGAATAAAATGACGATTTTGAGTAGAAGAAGAAGAATAAATAATAGAACATGATGACAAAAAGATAATATAGTAAGAAGCAGAAGTAGGAGAAAAAGAAGATGAGCTACAATATAATGATGAAGAAAAATAAGTTTGGAGATGAAGAAAAATAAGTAGGAGATGAAGAGAATAAGATAACATGAGAAAAGAAGAAGAAGCTGATGTATTACTATTATTACATTCATTTAAACTACATAAGTCACCCTATCCATAATATTGGTGAAGCTGAATTTTTGCAGGATGTTAGTAGCCTGGAATCACAATATACTCATATATACTCCATTTATATGGATGAGAAATGATTAATTATTATATGAATTGTAATATATGTATATCTCGTATATGTAACACAGCCGCAAGCCGGTCCCTAGCCCGGGCCTAATCTTTGCGGTTGGGGAATGTGGAGGGGTTGTAGTTAAATTTATGGAATTCAACTTTCGTTATTTTGATGTGATTCAGTTCATGTACAGATTTAGAATATAATTTGAAATTACTAGACTGCATAAACCTGTGGCACTAAGAGCATGGTTACCATGATTTTATTTTATAACTTGAAATCTCACATCAAAAACTCTATTAATCTAATATTTTGGTGAGAATTTTTTTTGCTGGGGATGATGCCCATGTCATGGTTTGTATAAGGGTGATGAGACTGATGATGATAATGATGAGAGATGTGACCTGATATGTGTGAACATTCTTATGTTCTCCTGGGTCCCCAAAAACAAAGAGAGACTTTTTCAGAGATTCGACTGTATTTCATAACAAAGCTTACCAGACCTTTTTTTGAACAAAAACAATTTTTGGATAGAACATGTATTTTCAAAAGAGGACTGGTTGTCTGTCCAGTCTGAAACCTGGAAGAAATTGTTAGTTTAACTTCAACAATAAGAATATAACAATAGTTAACACTCACACTTCCTCCTACTCCATCACCTCCTTCTTCCCCTTCTTCTTCTTCTCCTTCTTATTTTTCTTCCTCTTCTTCTTCTTCTTCTACTACTACTTCTTCTTCTCCTTCTCCTTCTCTTCCTTCAGCTCCTCCTCCTCCATTTTTATCTTCATTTTATTCATCTCCATCTTATTCTTCTTCTGCTATTTCTTTGTGTCTTCTTATTCTTCTAGGAGGAGGAAGAAGAGGAGGAGAAAAATAAGAAACAAAGAAATGAATAAGGAGAAGAAGAAGAAAATGAAGATGAAAATGGAGGAGGAAGAGGAAGAGAACGTGAAGAAGATGAAGAGCTGAGAATAATAGTGGAAGAAGAAGTGAGAAGAAGGATAATAATTATGAGAGGGAAAGAAAATGATCAGAAGTTCTTCTCTTTCTTCTCCTTATCTGTCATATCCCATCATCACTCCTCCTTCTCTTATTATTATTATCATCATCTCATCCTACTCTTTTCTACTCATGATCATCAAATAATATTTTCTTCTTATTTTTCTCATTATTCTTATCATCCTCCTTTTCTTCTCCTTATCATATCAAAGAACTTCTCATATCAACAGATTATAGAAAAATAGAAATTATATATATTCATAATTCAGCTCTAGAGTTGTCCCAGCAGAAAGCTACATGTCACAAAGGAATGAAATTGTTTGTCTTTTATAATAGGCCACTAATTGGCCTTTGGTTGTGCTTGCAATATTATTGTTGAGGCTTCCTCAGAAATGAGTTGAAAGCCTGGCAGGCTGCCAGATGCAGCTATAAAAAACCGGATCAAAAGACTGACACTCTCCTTCCATATTCCCATGCCAGCCCACTTTTCTCCTTCCACTCATTACAAGCCGTTACAAGCGACTGTTGACATGCTTATGCGATCTGGTGGGACAATGCAGAACTAACTTATGTGTGATATTATAAATGCACTACATTGTTATTCTCATTATAGGAGTTTTCTCTGATATAAGTCATGAGCCAAAGTCTAAGTCTGTTGTATGCTTTTTAGGAGTGAAGTAAACTTTAGAAGTCTAGTTCACAGTACAGTATTACGTGTCTGCTTAGTCTTATGAGTCAGGCCCCTATGTTCAACAATACGCAATGGCCGAGAGCGTAAAGGCATAATACATCAGTTCTCATAATTCGGTGATTAGCATGATCAAGGTTCGAATCTCGGTCAATGACATTTTTTTTGTTGATGAATTTTGACTTTTATTAGCTATTTTTACTTTCCTTGCCCTATTACCATAGGTAAGGAAAGTATTGCTTTCCGAAAAAAATTAAGGTACCCCAATTTCTAAATTTCTATACGTTTCAAGGTCCCCTGAGTCCAAAAAACTGGTTTATATTAGTTACTGTACTTACTTTTTTTTTAAATTTCAATCATTTTTTAGATATATTTTGAGTAATTTGAGACAAAACTGTGAAACATGCAATTATATTAATTTTTTTTTCATCACATTATTTCAAAATAGTAATGAAAATTCTATTCATCCATTTATCCATGAGATATTGCACCGGTGTAGTATGCGCAGATCGCCCTCTATGTACAGATGTACCATAGGCGAAAGCATGAGTTAGCACAGTGCAGCTAGTGAAGAGAGAGATAGTCTATGCGGAGATGGACCATCGATGACGTCACAGTGTCATACGTCACACGCACAGTCGACTCCCTTCTCATCAATCTCTCTCATTCTAGACTGTTGCGCGCGCATTCTCACAAATGCAATCAGCATTCACGCACTCGCATTCCCACTTGAAACTTCCAGCTGATTTTTACTGAAAGAAAACCAGTTTTCGCTATGTACAGATGTACCATAGGTGAAAGCATGAGTTAGCAGAGTGCAGCTAGTGAAGAGAGAGATAGTCTATGCGGAGATAGACCATCGCTTTACAGACGTCACAGTGTCATACGTCACACGCACAGTCGACTCTCTTCTCATCAATCTCTCTCATTCTAGACTGTTGCGCGCGCATTCTCACAAATGCAATCAGCATTCACGCACTATAGTCCACGTTTTAATGGCAGTGTGTGATTTGCAATGGTGTTGCTATCAACACTTTCTTTATTACAAATAAAATATGATTAACTATTTTCAACAATAATGAACAGTTAAATTCATCAGATAAACCTGTATCAGCTGTTTGGGTGGCAAGGCTGAGATCTGGCAACCCTTTTCTCCTATCTTCCTACACTGCCATTATAACGTGGACCTCACTATAGCATTCTCACTTGAAACTTCCAGCTGATTTTTACTGAAATAAAACCAGTTGAAATGAGTACAAACATCTTGTGATGTACCCTCCCCTCTCAACAGCCACCGTTTCATAAAACTAATTTTTATTATTATTGTTCTCATTTTCTCATTCCTCCCAGATCTTTTTCTTTCAGCACACAAGTTATAATAGAATAGAATAGAAATAATGCTTTAATCTTCAAATTTGCAACATACAATGAATGAGAAAACACACATTTATACGGCTTGATTAAACAATCGTCAGCCGGAAAGTCGGTAAAACCCAATAATACTATTATTACATAAATCAAAGCTATGCAGAATGTTCTTTTAAATAGTGAAACAAAAACAGAAAAAACAACCTTAGAAACAAAATAAATCAGTAATGTTGAATTCAATAAAGTGAATATTCCATAAATTAGTTTTAATAGTAACCTACATTCTAAACAAAATCCATTAATTTCATAAAAAGAAAGCTATACTTTTTATATTATGATAATAACTGTCAGCAGTTGGGAAATCATAACATAGAATTAATACTCCCTTTCATTTCGTCTTCCTATGATGTCCTCCTGAGAATATTCGAATAACCTATATTGTATTATATTATAACACGATACTTCTACCCAACTCAGATTCAATAAATAAGTTTCAATTTATTATACTAAGTTACCAGTTGAACTCCCGTGTAAGTAATCGCCTATAACGCCAGGCATCTCTACAGTTTTTAGGAGGCCAACCCTACCCAATCTCTTCCATTCATAAAAGAAACGAAATCATCCCTTGATAGCTCCCCAATTCCAAACCATTTTCTTCTCCATTCTCTTAAACAAGGACATCGAGCTATGAAATGATAAATATCCTCAATTTCTTTCAGATTACACATGGAGCAAACATAATTCCCATCAGCAACCCATGGCTTGTAGTTTAAATGGATCAGTTCACCCCTTGCTTTAAGTATCCACCTCATGACCCACATTTCATAATTATAATTTTTGTCACCCAGTTCCAAATTGAGAGTTTTGTACCATGTGTGGAAACGCCCATCTTGAGCATCCCGCAAAAAAATTTCCCTATGCATCTTGTTCAAACCTGTGATTATTCTTTTAAATGAGTCATCCCAATTAACTTCGTACTCATAATTTATACCAATTTGATTACTTAATTTCTTCCACTCTTTGAACCAGAAACATTTCTTTTGAATAACTTGTTGAGCCAGGAATTTAGGGAGCCTTTCATCTTTCATTTTCATAACTCTTAGAATATAATTGTAATGGAGTCTAAGGCAATATTCGAATAGAGGTGTTAGTTGAGTTTCAATAAACAACATATAATTCGGTGTATTTATTGGAAGTGCAAAAATCTTCTTGATGAAAAGGCGCTGCAACTTTTCTACACTATCATATTGTCTAAAACCCCACACCTGTGCTCCGTAACACAAGATCGCCCTTGCACAAGCTTTGAACAACTTACATTTGGCTGAAAAATCTACACTACTACTATTTAAAATACCTTTCCATGCCACATTCAATGCTAATTTTGCCTTGTCTAATTTATCACTCACTTGAGCTTCAAAATTCAAGGTTGGAGTTAGAACTACCCCCAGATATTTATACCTGTTGACACTCTCTATCTGCTCATTTTTATATGTCCATTTCTCGCTCCTAGCCATTTTTCCCCCGTTCCTGAAAACCATTACTTTTGACTTATCTAAATTAGCTCTTAAATTACACCTTCCACAGTAACGCTCTAAATTGTTTATCATGTACTGGAGTCCCACTGGCGAGTCCGAAATCAAAGCTATGTCATCGGCATACAATAAAACCCTAATCCTCTTACCACCTATTATTATCCTCCCCCTAATTCATCATGTAAGTCATTCATAAATAGGGAAAAAAGCAACGGGCTCAACAAACAACCTTGCCTCAAGCCTGACTTCGTTTCAAAACGTTGGGAGAGACCCCCATTGGCAGTACACCATACACTAGAAGTTGTGCCTTCATTCAATGCCCTCAAAATATTCAATGTCCTTGTTGAGAGACCTAAGAGACTAAGCTTATAAAATAGTGCATTCCTATCAATTGAGTCGAACGCGGCAGAGTAATCCACAAAAAAGCAATATAGTCCTACCCCTTTTTTTCAGCCAGCCGCAGACTAATGATGGATGTTAGGGCGAATATATTATCAATGGTCGAGTACCCCTTACGAAAGCCAGCCTGAAACTCGTTCAAGATTTTATCTTCCTCCACCCAGCAGTTGAGTCTATTAAGAATTAACCCTGCAAATATTTTGAAAAATGTTGATAAAAACTAATGCCTCTGAAATTAGCTACTACATCGCACTCACCCTTCTTGAAAAGGGGAAAAAATATTGACGACTTAAAGCTATGTGGGACTCTACCTGATGTAAATATAGAATTGTAGACATTCAGCAATTTGTTTAGAAAGTTATCAGGTGCATTTTTATAATACTCGAATGGGATCTGATCTTCACCAGGCGCTTTATTATTTTTTACTAATTTTAAAACTCTACTCAGCTCTTCCCTACTAAAATCTCTATCTAATCTGTTGTCAACTATGTAAGGATCAGCATAGAAATGAGGTAAAGCTAACATTTCGGGACTCAAGATGTGTTGGAAATAGTTTACCCAGTCTTGAGGAGTTATGGCGTTATTTACAATATTATTCCTTAATTTAAATTTATTCAGTGCTTGCCAAAAGTCCCTAGAGTTTTGTGCGGCAGAAATTGAATTTATTAGAGTCTTCTCATAGCTTTTACGTTTCTCGTAACATATTTTTTTAAATTTATTTCTCTCATATAAGTACAATTTTCTAGTGCAATCATTATCGATACGGTGATACAAATTTAAAAGAGATAAAACCTTGCTTCTGGCTTTCCAACACTCATTATCAAACCAAGCTTGCTTTCGTTCAAAACTAATTGAACTTTGACCGTTTCCTAGAGCAAGACCCACTTCTCGAATACATTCTGTGAGAGTTTGGCTTGCCTGATCGACATCATCACTTAATACTACATTATTAACTCTACTAGCTATCTTATCTTTATATTTTTCTCCGATAACTTTATTCCAAGCCAATTTCGGCAGTAACGGTAAACATTGATACTTATCAACTGTTTTCTTACCTACATTCAATACAACTTCGATAGGCAAATGGTCAGAAAAAGCCTGAGGAACTACTTTAAAATCAGCTACATAATTTAAATAATCTAAATTAATAGCTGCAATATCATTTACAGAATTGCCCATTGCTCCAACAAACGTCATTTCTCCTTCTAGATCGCCCTCCATTCTTCCATTTAATATAATAAATCCCAATTCTGTACACATATCTAAGTAAGTATCTACGCCCCCTACTGTTAACTATAGTATCTTTTGAATTTCTTCCACTACTTAACCCACTATACACAGTCCGACCTACATAACTAGACATTTTCTGTTCTTTACCGATTCGAACGTTTTTATCTCCTATCACTAGAAATCCCTCATCTGAGTTTTGCAGCAATACATTGTTCATCTCTTGAAAATCTCTTTCCCAGTTATTACAGTTGATATACAGGCAATACATTTAGGAAAACAGAATTATCTAATTTTATAACAATCGCTTTCATATATTATCAATATTTTTAAAATTCAACTTATCTCTGAAATCTGAGGTTTTATTAATACCTAGTAACATACCCCCACTAGCACGACCAAACTGAGAGCTTTTTTGCGCATAACACCAGATCGGTGGGGAAGGTTGTAGGTAACCAGGTCACTTGCCGCCCCCAGGGAAAGGGTATTCCAGAAAAAATTAATAGAAATCGATGGAACAAAACTTCAGCTATCATGTGATACCACTTTCAATTTTAGGCTCAATAATCACGCCGTCAGCGGGGTGGAAGGGTTGTAGGTAACCAGGTCACTTGCCGCCCCTTCAGGGAAGGTGTTTTTCAAAAAATGTAAAACTAGGTATGAAGGTATGAAGAAACTCGTCAAAAATATGATACAGTACCAAGTTCTGAAAAGCTAAAATATCATTGAATAATCATTTTTTAAGAAAAATAGAATGAAAACTTGAAAATCAGTTTAATGTCCAGGTCAGAAGGTTGGATATTATTCAATTCTGATTATGATCTAACATAAAATTGGTGAAATTCTTATAACTATGTTAGTTTTGAATAGATTGATTTGAAACTCCATGGGTGTGTTAATTGTATGAAGGGAAACGTTCATGATTTTTTGTAGAATTTCCCTACGTTCCCTTCTCCGTCCCAAACCAAAAAAACATGGTAGTTCTGATGCTACATGCGAGAAAATTCAAAAGTCGCGCTATTCTGAGCTTCCTCTTTGCTTCGCGGCAAGGAACAGGATTGGATTAAATCGCCCGCGGAACAACACTATTGGTCTGCTCAGAAGCGCGACTTTTGAATCCTCTCTCATATACCATCAGAACTACCATAATATGTTTTCGGTTTAGGAGTGAGGATGGGACGTAGGAAAATTCTACAAAAAATCATGAACGATTCCCTTTATACTATTAACACACCCATGAAGTTTCAAATCAATCTTTCAAAACTAACAAAGTCATAAGAACTTGTCCAATTTGTTGTTAGTTTATAATCAAAATTGTAATAATAACCAACTTTCCGACCTGGACATTTAACTAATTTTTGAGTTCTCATTTCATTTATGTTAAAAAAAAAAGATTATAAATTATATTTTAGCTTTCTGAGCTTGTGATCATATTTCATATTTTTGACGAGTTTCTTCATACCTATTAACACAATCAGGTATCTGATATGATACATGAAAGATTATTACATCTTATATGATATAATCTTATATGATAAAGTTCTTGAGTAATTATCATTCATTTTGTATACCGTAAACCGGGGTGAATAGGGACGCAGGAGTGAATAGGGACAAAATCCAGGAAATTTTTTAATTTATCAATAAATTTTCATTCATTAAATATACATTGCTCAACTCAATTTCACAATGGATGGACAAGGAGGGGAGTGACAGGTGGCGCCAACATTATCGATTGTCTGATTATTGAGAAACAATTATTGTTGTTTTGCATTAGGATTCTCTAGAAAATAAGTGATCAGAGAATCGACAGTCTTTAAAAAGTTGAATGAATATAAGTTTTGCGTAACCTTTTCCGAGAGAATGAAAACCGAGTTGAAAGTAATCAATTTATTATAAATATCATTAAAATAAAGATAGTCATTAAAATGTGATAAGTATCCTCAAATTCTTTTACAACTTTGTCACACTCCATCCTCCCCCTTCGCAAGGACGTTGCGAGGGGGTTTTGGTCTGGACCCACCTCCCGAAATTCATACTGTATTTTCATTAAATTTCAAAAAATAAAGATGTTTTGAATCCTTCAAAAATGTTGAGCAGAATTTGCGTTTTATCAGCGTTTTCGAGGATACAGATGTTTAAATTTAATACAAAAGTACTGGTAGAGCAGATCAACTTTGTCTTTGAAAGGATTCGAAATTTCATTAGAGATAAGCCTACGCCCGAAAATAAGGGTTTCAGTGGTTTTCCAGCCTTCTTCTGTGTTTTCTTAGCTGCTGCTTGATGTTACGCCTATTTCTATGTGCCTATTAATTACGCCTATTATGCATTTGGAATGAGCTTTTCCTAGTTTTTCAGTAACTACTGAACTTGAAAAAGTTTAAAATCGATACACGGGTACAGCTCAAGTGCTGTATTGAAGGGTTTTTTCCCCAGTGTATCATTGCATTTTTCTAGATTTTTCAAGTACATTGGAACTCAAAGAAGTTGGATGGAATTAATGTTTTGAAACTACTTCTCTACTTATCATTTATTTCTATGTCAAATTTCAAAGTACTAGACTGAAATACACAAATCCTTTTAAAGTATCATATAATGTATATGTTACGTTTTCGTATAACGTACTATGTCTCTACATGGGAATTAATATTTTTAATAATCTTCATTAGAATAGACAAAGATATTTGCAACTCTAAGGTACTTTGATGTAATTGAGCAGTAATTGCGTTGAACTTGAAAGTCTCTATAATATATTAAATATTTGAAGGGAGAATGTGGAATGTAAATGGAGGCGAGTGAAGCGAGCCGACTCTTTTTGTGTGTCATACCTCTTTCTTTAAACAAGCAATATTTCTTTTTTCAATACTTCCAAAAATATCATGATGCCATAATGCGAGCATAGTGTTATACAACCTGAATTGTATTTGTAGAAAAATTAATGGATTCTCCAAACATATTGGATTGCAATTGCCAATATGGCTAGCCCCATATTGATACGCGACGCGGCGGGACACGAGTCTGCTAGATGAGATAATATTATTTTTATGATCATAATATTGTAATTTTCACAATGAGACAGAGGTTCATTATAAATCAAATATGAGACAAAGCTTCATTATAAAAAAATGAACATTATAATTTTATGATGTTAACTCATAGGGCCTATAGCAGACTGGGGTTACATCATGTCACGTCGCGTGTCGTCGCAATATGTGACCAGCCTAGAAGTTAGGTTTCAAATCTTGGGTTTTTATAAAGTTTATAAATTGATAAGTGTATAACTTTAACCAGGTTTCAAAAATCTACAACCCCTCTTTCTAATAGGTGCGTACAGACTTACGCGCCACAAACACGCGTATTTCGCTTTTCATCAGCTCTATATCTTCTGCATTTGTACAGAAACAGTAAAATACAGATATAATAGGCATAATATTAGCTGATGAAAAGAGAAATACGCGTGTTCGTGGCGCATAAGCCTGTACGCACCTTCACAATGAACAGTTCTCACTCTTGAATGTTCCCCTGTCAAGAATAACTTATGCTGCATACCTGAGATTAACTGAGATCGTTTTCAACTGTTGCAATTATTTCACAGAAACTTGAATTTATATTGTTTTATTTTTTCCAATAAAAAAATTTATTTTTATGTTACAAAGACTGAAAGCTCAGAAGCTTAGGCGTGGATAATATCGTACAGGACGACTGTTCTGGAGACTTTTTTTAATATACGATTTTTCTGGCGATTTGAGCCCTGAATAATTTGTACTGCAAACTAAAATATTATAATTGATATTATTGATTCACAGCCAAGTATAGATATTCAGTTGTAATAAACCAGTGTGTACGGTTAGTGGTTTTGGGTACGAATTAAAATGGCTGGTGCATTGAAAAAGGAGCTTAATGTGGATTATTCATGATATTAGATTATGGTGATGAGTACAGTAGTAAACGTTTTATTTGTTCTTATTACCATTTTTCATAATGGTGGTTATTCATAATAATAGTTTGATTATCTGTTTCCCAAAACTGTCTAGTCCTCAGTGAACCTATACACAGTACTACTAAATTTCAAAATTTTCTGCTCATTGATTTTCGAAAAAAGCTTAGAAAACGTAGAAATAGTGACAATCACTGAACACTAATGAATGATCAGTTTTCAGGAATAACCATTTTCAACTACAATATGGGAGAAAATATTTTGATGGGAATTCCCCTACATAATCCAGATGCATTGGAATCCTGGTGATAGTTTGTTCATAATATACTGAAAATATGTATTGATCTCTAATGAATTTTCTACAAGCTCAGTTTTTACCAAATAAATTTTTCAAATTGAAGATCTTGTAAAGTTAATACAATCAGAATCCCGTGAAAACTGTGCTATACAAAATTCATAGTTTATAATAACATTTTTCCAAATTTTGGACGCATTTTTGAATGCGTTTTATTGAAAAGACTATGCTTGTACAAAGTTAAAGCTTCACAACATATTCTGACAACGTGAAGTTTGAAGTTTCTTTTCAATTTTTCTAAAATATTTCGACACCTGTGCACTACAAGTTCACAGAGCGTTAGGAAGCCTGTACCTTTGGTGTTATTTTGTAGCATCAATATATTCAATATAAAGCATGATAATATCATTCTAGAATGATGTTTAAAATGCATATAGAACATTGATAAACAGAAAATAGACGATAAATAAATGAATGAATTTATTTCTAGTTAAAAAATATCATAACATCCAGTAGAAATTAATTCATTAAGAAAGATATAGTAATAGTAATTCTATAATATTATAAAGTATAGAATTGGCTTACACACATGTGGGATGGGAAATTCGCGAATGAGGCATTCGCGTGAGAACTACTCAACTGATTCACTTGAAATTTTGTACGATGATTCTTGATTTACTGAGGAAGATTATATTTTATGCCTACCTACATCATGTTTGTTAATTAATGAGTAATAAAAACAAATTTATTTATTCTGTGATACAAAGAGGATGAAAGAGCCAATCGAATCGTTTTATTATTGATTGTCAATATTTACAATTGAATATGTTCAATATCAAAACCTAAATTCAATCTGAACCACTATTCAGTGCTTTAAAAATACCCTTGCGGAGTATGGTTTAACTGCTGGTATTATTTATATTCATGATTATAATTATTCTATGAGTCTAGTTCAAGCAGCATAATTATTCAAGGTTTATTGGTGATAATAAACTGGACTTCTGTATATGGCACAAAAAAACTGAAATCCATTCGAAGACAAAAATTTAGATTCTATCATTTTAGATTATTTTGGATTATATTTATTATGTATTCCAACGCTGGTGAACAGTGAGTAAATAAAATAACTGTTGTAGCTTATAATATTGTTTACTTATTATTAAATAGTATAATAATATATAAAAATAATATTGTTTAATTATTATTCTAGAAGAATCGCAAAGCGTAGATTTGTAGAGAGAAGAATAAAAAGAATTTGATTTATGTAGGTACTGAAATTCCAATTTCCAATACAGTTTATCAATATAGATGTAATAACGACATGATAGTCATTATTCAATAACATTCCTAATTAGCCAGATATAATCGATTATATCTGTATAATCAGTATTTACTCACTGTTCACCAGCGTTGGAACACATAATAAATATAAGCTCTTGTTCTATAATGAAAGTTGTTCTATAAAAAAAATTATTTATTTATGTCAAGTGAATAGTAAGGGAGAGTAGGTGAACAAGAGTGTGAGAGAGAAGTACTGTATAGACGTGTGTGCTTGTGTGAGAAAGAAGGAATGTATAGGATTGATTGAAAGATACATTGACAGAGCATCAGGTACGCGCGCGCGCGCGGAATTATTATTTTTTCCTTATAATATTACTATTGTGTATGGTGTACTATGAGAGAGAACGAGGGAGAGTGAATGTTGAGAGAGAATGATTGTACTGAGCGAGCGGTGGGAGGGGAGCACGTTTGTGAGAAAGAGGGAATGTATATGATTGAGAGGAAGAAACTTTGACAGAGCAGAGTCTTCTATGAGAGAGAATGAGTGAGAGTGAGGTTTGAGCATGGTGTCGAGAGAGAAAAAGGGTATCGAGCAAGCGGGGGGAGCGGAGTTGTGGGGAGAGAAATACCCCTCAATGACGTCATAGTTTCGATAGGATAGGTGTGACGTCATTTACGCGTGACGTCATTCATGGGCGTTCTGTACATAGTGGGCGATCTCCGCATACGACACCGGGCGCAAAGCGCTTTTATCTGGTAAATGAATTTCATCCAATAAATGGATGAATTATTATTTATTTTGGAATTATTATTTATAATACTGTATTATAAGGCCAGATTGCACAAAAGTCTGTTAAATATTTGAGATTAAATGTCATGAGAACCAATCAGAATAAACTGTAAATACAAACAATTTGAATGTACATTTGACCTCTCAGAAAAAAGTAGTAGAATCTGCTAGAGGATTCATGTTCTCAAACAATCATAACTGCACATTCGACTTCTATTTAAATAATAAAGAATAAAATAATAGAGATTTGTTGTATAAAAAGTATAATGATTGTATAATTTATTTTACATAAAAAACAAAGAATTAACTGTCAATAATGCTTATGTTTTATAATTTAATATGTATTTATGTATCTAGTATAATTAAATAGGTATTTAAACTATCAATAAATGATCATTTCTATAACTTGATATGAATTATTTTGTAGTTTTGATACCGAACAATAGAATACGATGATACTATCATAACCTCATTAACATTGTATGATTTATAGTAGCATAACCTTAAAATTTTGCATTCAAAATTGCCAACTTAACATTTTTTTTTTTTTTGGTGTGGCGAAAAATAGTGTTCGCAACACAGGTAAAAATGTTTTTTTCAGCTCTCGAATGCTTCAAGTTCTCGACTTCGTCTCGAACTTGAAAACCGCGATCTCGAGCCGGAAAATGTACATTTTCGACCCTAGGTGCGAAATATACTATTACATAAAAAGTCCAGAAATGCTTTTCTACCGTGATTGTGAATGAATCAAGATAGTTTATTTGCGTCTACAAAATGGCAATTATTTGCAGTAGCTTATTCTTGTGTATCAATATATCCTTAACTTGTTTATCCCACTCACTTCACGAACCACGTCCAGCATTGAACTTTTCATGAGTACGGTTGTAACTTGTTCAGTTCTAATCAATATTAAAAATATTAAAATAATTCTAATTGATGATGTGAAAAATTAAACCAGACAACCTATGAATTGAAAGTATGATAATTATTTGTTTCTTGAATTCTGCTTTATTTTCTGAATAGTTTTTATATTTGAGTGGATAAATAATTTGATTTAATACTTGGTATAGGACTATGTAACATGTTCTGAGAAATCGCAGTCAGGAGTTGGTGACTATTAACCAGTAATAAGTAACCAGTAACTAACTTAGTGAATCAGTTCTGGTTATTAAAATTTCCAACTATACGCCTTTTACAGGCAATAGCCTGTTTTTTCTTTTCCGACTACTGTATACAAATTACACTGTATGTGAAACTACTGTATTACAAATTATAATTACAAGTAGGCTACAAAAATGTTGACTTCAAATAAGCAGCAAAGAAAAAATAAATATAAAAAAATCGAAGATACAAAAACCTTACCTCAATAAATTTTGTTCGAAGCCCTTCGCTGATGATAGCCTATGTATAACGAGAATATAAATGTTCACACATGTTTAACACACTTGTCCTGTCGTTAGTGGCCACCCTTAGTTAGTTGGCCACCCTATAGTACGGTGTACTGTTTATGAGTTTAGTAGGATCTGCATCTGAAATACTATAAGATGCTATCATTTGATACTATTATTGTTGACCTATTCAAATTTCATAGCATAGGCCTTTAGGCCTACCTAGTAGATCAGAATGGAAAAAGGTCGACGAATATACTTCAATTTTAGCAATTGAGTCTCAAAACAGATAATATTTTACAAAGCTGAACTGATTAACTAATCATTTTTAACGTCATAGCTAAAACATTATCAAACATGTTGATACATTCGATTGATAAGTACCTACAGTTGTGAAATAGCCTAAGTTTGGTAAAGTTCATTTGGGGCTGAAGTACCAAGTGAAATTATTACACTTAGAGGTATATTGTAGAGAAAGATAGAGGTACAGATTATTTATATATAGAGTCAAAGATTTTGTGCCCCTTGTTTAAAGAATAGAAACAATATATCATTTAAAACGTTAGCAATAGAGGCTCATGGAATGGAGTTGATATTATTTTTTAGTTTCAAAAATAAGTAGTAAGAACTCATTTATTGGTAACCAACAAATTATTTTTCATCAACCTTCGCTGAAGTAAGAGAATAGATTGTTGCTATAGGTACTTCAAACAAGGAGAACGAAATCACCGACACCTTATATACATAATCTCTAAATCTAAAAATTCATAGTTACAGATGGATTGTAAGCTATCAGTGTGACTACATAGCTAAACGCTTCCAGTAACCTGATCAATTATTTTAAAAACAACTGTTTCGAGTTGATAATGTTTATAATTACTTTTAAGATTCTCCTTTGCTCTCTTCAAGGGTTTCCTTAGAAATTCACAAATTGGCATTTCAATTAGAAGACGCTAATAAATTTTCCATAATACAGCCATCAAAATACATTCTATGCAGACATCAAAATATGGTTATAGCAAATATTTTAAGAAGAAATAGAAATACAGTAAATATCCTGTGGGAACGTTTTCATGAAAAGTACACAATGATGTTTTGTCTGCTGCTGTTGATGACCACATAAACATAATAAGGAGGAAAGAGCATAAGTTGATGAAAGAGCATAAGAAGACACATTGCATTGCACGTGGATAATTTAATCACGAAAAAATATAATTATTTGCAATTTTTCAACAAATTATATGAATTGAATATTTCTGATTTTCTAAAATACAGCGTCTTTATAATCACGATTCATTAAGCGGTGCATCTGCGCATTAATAAGAATAGATTTCTGTAATAAAAATTATATTCTTTCTAAATGAACAGTACAAAAAAAAAATTCAAGCTACAAAATACCGGCAATTATTATAATTAGGAACCTTGAAAACCCAATTAGCTTTAATTCAATTCAGCTCATCTAATATTATGTTTTGTGTAACTAATGACTAGTAATAAAATGTTTAGTAGTAAATAAGTGTTGGATTATCATTTATCAGTATCAGAATCAGAGTCCAGTTCAGTGGAAATAGTCTTCCCATGAGTTATAATGGTAGGTAATACTCTCACTCAGCCCAGCCGAGCGAATATCAATCTACCTATCTTCTTTACAAATGATATAAAATATATAATGCGAAATGGCACTGATTCATAATCAACAGAACTTAAAATCTGCCAAACCAAATATTTTCAAATTTGGCAGGTTTATTAAGTTTGATTTGAAAAAATTCTGAAGGACCGCCCAAAATCTGCGTTTTTGCTTTTTCGCGCATTTTTTTAACTCTTTCAAGAACTAATTCACAGAAAACTTTAAAAATTGGTACATAAGTTAAGCTAGGGTCTAAAAATTTTCTCTAGACAGGACTTAGAAATCACGCCCAAGATAGAAGGTTTTGCAGCGTTTTCATAGCGTTTTTTGCGATTTTTCAATAGTTTATTGATAGAAAATGTTCAAATTTCGTACGTGGGTTCAGCTAAGGTGTACAATAAGGTGTTGTTGTTGAGGACCTTATAAATTACGCCAGATATGAATTAGAGCTGTTATTCCAGCTTTTTTTGCATTTTCTCACCTTAATCAAGAGCAAACATTCTGTTTTAGAGGGACTTCAAAATTTTCGTCGAAGACACGCTCGAATTTGCCATTTTTTTCAACAGTTTTATGAGAAGTGATAAGTAATTGACAGCAAAGTTTGAAATTTGGTACAGTGGTTTAACTAAGGCGTACAAAATGTTGTATTAAGAGCGCTTTGAAATAATTGGGAACGCCAAAA
This sequence comes from Nilaparvata lugens, assembly GCF_014356525.2. Classification (NCBI taxonomy): domain Eukaryota; kingdom Metazoa; phylum Arthropoda; class Insecta; order Hemiptera; family Delphacidae; genus Nilaparvata; species Nilaparvata lugens. The sequence continues at coordinate 80,483,780 of NC_052518.1, read as the reverse complement.
ATAATCGGCGTTCTCCATAACAAATTGTCTAGCGTTTTCTATCGTTATTTTTCCAGCTTCCTTGAGAACAAATGGATAGAAAACGTCTAGACCTGTTACAGAGATTCAGCTATAGAGTCTAGAGAGGTTGTGTTGTGGAGAGAGAGGTGTTCAAGATTCTGGCAAAGGGGTTTTCAGGAAAAATTGAACTTGAAAGTCTAAACTCAATACACAGGTTTTTTGAGGTAATGGCGGGGCTAAAAATTTAGAGGGTTCCTTTACTACAGCTTTTCAAAGCATTCTTCTCTTCAAACTTTTTCCTGTGATACGACCAGAATCGGCGGAGTTTTTCAGCGTTTTTCTGTGTTGTTTCAGTCAACTAGTGATTGAATCGAGCCTGAAAGTCTGTATTTTACTATTTAAAGTGAGGAAGCAAGCTCAAAATAAAGAATTCAGGCAAGCGAAGCGAGTCTGCTGTTCTCAATCATGGATGATTCAGCCGGGGGTTCGGGGGGCGGAGCCCCTTGGCTAGACGGATAAGGCAAGCGAAGCGAGTCTGCCGGCCATTATTCCTATAAGACCTCGTGGAAATAATATTTTCAGTGAACCTGGCATTAATTCTGATACTGATATGTGGGAATCCTGCTATATCATTCAGGCTTATGAGGCAGGCTAATAATAATAATAATAATAATATTAATAATGATAATAATAATAATAATAATAATAATACCGTAATAATTTATCTAGTGAGGGGTACAACAGACAGATAATGTTAAAATTCTATTTACAGGTTCAACTGAGGTGTAAAAAATGTTGTATTGAAAGAGATTTGAGCGTCTAACATATACTCAACATCTGAGTTTTCTGCATTTTCTCGGCTTTTTTTGGGAACAGATCAAAAGAAAATGTTCATATTTGGTTCACAAGCTCGTCTGATATATAGTTATAGTTTGTTTATACAATTTATAGTTTGTTTCATGTTTTCAAGAAACTCTTATTATTAATCCATCCAAATTTAAAATTGTTTGTTTTATTCTAATTTATATTTTAGATTGTGATTTGGTGTAGAAATTCGAATGGACATAACCTATAATATTTGGACAATTTAAAACTAAATTAGGAAATTGAAGAAGTTTTAGGCAATAGCCTGTTTTTTCTTTTCCGATTCTTGTATTTTTTTGCTAACCTTATAAATAAATAAATAAATAAAAATATTTTTGGTGGTTTGGAGCAGAAATACAACAAAACAGGAAATAGAAAAAAATGATAAACAGCTGTAGAGCTGTTGTGAGCACAGTTCACGCCTGAAAATTCAACAGGTTTAATCTGAAGCGTGGCCGGTGTCGTATGCGGAGATCGCCCACTATGTACAGAACGCCCATGAATGACGTCACGCGTAAATGACGTCACACCTATCCTATCGAAACTATGACGTCATTGAGGGGTATTTCTCTCCCCACAACTCCGCTCCCCCCGCTTGCTCGATACCCTTTTTCTCTCTCGACACCATGCTCAAACCTCACTCTCACTCATTCTCTCTCATAGAAGACTCTGCTCTGTCAAAGTTTCTTCCTCTCAATCATATACATTCCCTCTTTCTCACAAACGTGCTCCCCTCCCACCGCTCGCTCAGTACAATCATTCTCTCTCGACATTCACTCTCACTCGTTCTCTCTCATAGAACACCATACACAATAGTAATATTAAAAAGGAAAAAATAATAATTCCGCGCGCGCGCGCGTACCTGATGCTCTGTCAATGTATCTTTCAATCAATCCTATACATTCCTTCTTTCTCACACAAGCACACACTTCTATACAGTACTTCTCTCTCACACTCTTGTTCACCTACTCTCCCTTACTATTCACTTGACATAAATATTTTTTTTATAGAACAACTTTCATTATAGAACAAGAGCTTATATTTATTATGTATTTCAACGCTGGTGAACAGTGAGTAAATACCGATTATACAGATATAATCGATTATATCTGGCTAATTAGGAATGTTATTGAATAATGACTATCATGTCGTTATTACATCTATATTGATAAACTGTATTGGAAATTGGAATTTCAGTACCTACATAAATCAAATTCTTTTTATTCTTCTCTCTACAAATCTACGCTTTGCGATTCTTCTAGAATAATAATTAAACAGTATTATTTTCATATATTATTATACTATTTAATAATAATTAAACAATATTATAAGCTACAACAGTTATTTTATTTACTCACTGTTCACCAGCGTTGGAATACATAATAAATATAATCCAAAATAATCTAAAATAATCTAAAATGATAGAATCTAAATTTTTGTCTTCGAATGGATTTCAGTTTTTTTGTGCCATATACAGAAGCCCAGTTTATTATCATCAATAAACCTTGAATAATTATGCTGCTTGAACTAGACTCATAGAATAATTATAATCATAAATATAAATAATACCAGCAGTTAAACCATACTCCGCAAGGGTATTTTTTAAGCACTGAATAGTGGTTTAGATTGAATTTAGGTTTTGATATTGAACATATTCAATTGTAGATATGGACAATCAATAATAAAACGATTCGATTGGCTCTTTCATCCCACATATACTTTGTATCACAGAATAAATAAATTTGTTTTTATTACTCATTAATTAACAAACATGATGTAGGTAGGAATAAAACATAATCCTCCTCAGTAAATCAAGAATCATCGTACAAAATTTCAAGTGAATCAGTTGAGTAGTTCTCACGCGAATGCCTCATTCGCGAATTTCCCATCCCATTTGTGTGTAAGCCAATTCTATACTTTATAATATTATAGAATTACTATTACTATATTTTTCAATAAAACGCATTCAAAAATGCGTCCAAAATTTGGAAAAATGTTATTATAAACTATGAATTTTGTATAGCACAGCTTTCACGGGATTCTGATTGTATCAACTTTACAAGATCTTCAATTTGAAAAATTTATTTGGTAAAAACTGAGCTTGTAGAAAATTCATTAGAGATCAATACATATTTTCAGTATATTATGAACAAACTATCACCAGGATTCCAATGCATCTGGATTATGTAAGGGAATTCCCATCAAAATACTTTCTCCCATATTGTAGTTGAAAATGGTTATTCCTGAAAACTGATCATTCATTAGTGTTCAGTGCTTGTCACTATTTCTACGTTTTCTAAGCTTTTTTCGAAAATCAATAAGCAGAAAATTTGAAATTTAGTAGTATTGTGTATAGGTTGACTGAGGACTAGACAGTTTTGGGAAACAGATAATCAAACTATTATTATAAATAACCACCATTATGAATAATGGTAATAAGAACAGATAAAACGTTTACTACTGTACTCATCACCATTATCTAATATCATGAATAATCCACATTAAGCTCCTTTTTCAATGCACCAGCCATTTTAATTCGTACCCAAAACCACTAACCGTACACACTGGTTTATTATAACTGAATATCTATACTTGGCTGTGAATCAATAATATCAATTATAATATTTTAGTATGCAGTACAAATTATTCAGGGCTCAAATCGCCAGAAAAATCTGTTATTAAAAAAAGTCTCCAGAACTGTCGTCCTGTACGATATTATCCACGCCTAAGCTTCTGAGCTTTCAGTCTTTGTAACATAAAAATAAAATTTTTTTATTGTAAAAAATAAAACAATATAAATTCAAGTTTCTGTGAAATAATTGCAACAGTTGAAAACGATCCAATTCTATTTTTTCTTTATCTTTACTCTTATTGTCAGTTGAGGGTTGAAGACATAGCCAGGATTTATTTATTGCTGTGGGAGGGGCTAGAAGTGAAATATTAAATATTCAATAATTAGGCTAATGATTACCTACATAGGTTGGTATTCACCAAATACAATTTATATCAAAAACACAGTCACGTAAGAACAATATGGACCTTATTTGTGAATCAGATATTATAATTCATGGCTATATTATATTAAGGTGCGCTACATCATACAAATATCAGTTTATCTCAGGTATGCAGCATAAGTTATTCTTGACAGGGGAACATTCAAGAGTGAGAACTGTTCATTGTGAAGGTGCGTACAGGCTTATGCGCCACGAACATGCGTATTTCTCTTTTCATCAGCTAATATTATGCCTATTATATCTGTATTTTACTTTTTCTGTACAAATGCAGAAGATATAGAGCTGATGAAAAGCGAAATACGCGTGATTGTGGCGCGTAAGTCTGTACGCACCTATAGAAAAAGGGGTTGTAGATTTCTGAAACCTGGTTAATGTTATACACTTATTAATTTATAAACTTTATAAAAAACCAAGATTTGAAACCTAACTTCTAGGTTGGTCACATATTGCGACGACACGCGACGTGACATGATGTAACCCCAGTCTGCTATATGAGTTAACATCATATTATAAAGTAATTTTCATTATTTTACAATGAAGCTTTGTCTCATATTTGATTTATAATGAACTTTGTCTCATTGTGGAAATTACAATATTATGATCATAAAAATAATATTATCTCATCTAGCAGACTCGTGTCCCGCCGCGTCGCGTATCAATATGGGACTAGCCCTATTGGCAATTGCAATCAAATATGTTTGGAGAATCCATCAATTTTTCCACAAATACAATTTATTACACTATGCTCACATTATGGCATCATGATATATTTGGAAGTATTGGAAAAATAAGTATTGCTTGTTAAAGAAAGAGGTATGACACACAAAAAGAGTCGGCTCGCTTCACTCGCCTCCATTTACATTCCACATTCTCCCTTCAAATATTTAATAGATTATAGAGACTTTCAAGTTCGACGCAATTACTGTTTAATTAATTACATCCAAGTAGCTTAGAGTTGCAAATATCTTTGTCTATTCTAATTAAGATTATTAAAAATATTATTCCCATGTAGAGACATAGTACGTTATACGAAGACGTATGTAACACATACGTTACTTTACATATGATACTTTAAAAGGATTTTTGTATTTCAGTCTAGTACTTTGAAATTTGACATAGAAATGATAAGTAGAGAAGTAGTTTCAAAACATTAATTCCATCCAACTTCTTTGAGTTCCAATGCACTTGAAAAATCTAGAAAAATGCAATGAAATACTGGGGAAAAACCCTTCAATACAGCACTTAAGCTGAACCCGTGTATCGATTTTAAACTTTTTCAAGTTCAGTAGTTACTGAAAAACTAGGAAAAGCTCATTCCAAATGCTTAGGAAATAGGCGTATCATCAAGCAGCAGCTAAGGAAACACAGAAGAAGGCTGGAAAACCGCTGAAACCCTTATTTTCGGGCGTAGGCCTATCTCTAATGAAATTTCGAATCCTTTCAAAGACAAAGTTGATCTGCCCTAACTGTACTTCTATATTAATTTTAAACATCTGTATCCTCGAAAACGCTGATAAAACGCAAAATCTGCTCAACATTTTTGAAAGATTCAAAACATCTTTATTTTTTGAAATTTAATGAAAATATGAATTTCGGGAGGTGGGTCCAGACCAAGACCCCCTTGTAACGTCCTTGCGAAGGGGGAGAATGGAGTGTGACAAAGTTGTAGAAGAATTTGAGGATGCTTATCACATTTTAATGACTATCTTTATTTCAACGATATTTATAATAAATTGATTACTTTCAACTCGGTTTTCATTATCTCGGATAAGGTTACGCAAAACTTATATTCATTCAACTTTTTAAAGACTGTCGATTCTCTGATCACTTATAATTTTCTAGAGAATCCTAATGCAAAACAACAATAATTGTTTCTGAATAATCAGACAATCGATATTGATCTCGGAAAACACCTGTTACTATATCGGCGTATCTTTGGCGAACAAAATTCTTCAACCTCAGCTAAACCTGTGTACTGAATTTTTTTAAATATATTTCCATCAATTATTGAAAAAGGTGAGGAAACGCAGAAAAGCTGAGAAAACTTCAATTTTAGGCGTATCTTTGGCGTTATTACTTAATGCCAACCTGACAAAATTTTTAATTTAGTTACCAGAACAACTGTGTTCGAAGAGGTACTCTCTCTAGATTATAGTTCTATATTAACATATGGCATGGACATTTCAATTATAATTTTAAGATATTGGAATAACAAGAATATACATGCTAAAAGACGAACTTAGAACCCTTAAAAACCACCCTTAGAGTTGAAATATCGCCAAAAGATTTCTTAGTGCGCCTCTAAAGGGCCAACTGAGTTCATCTACGTCGCCACTATAATTTTCAAGTTCAATGAACATGTTTCATTATGGCCTGATTGACGAGTTGAATTTTTATGATTATCAGAGTGCAGATCAATAGATGTTCAAAGCCAATATACAGAGTGTTTCCGAGCTTCCTACCAATATTCTAGGGAATTGTTCCTAGGTACAAAACATATTTTTCTATTTAATTTTCAAACTGTCCGAAAGTCCTCAGTTACTCTAACACCTGCCATTTTGTTATTTTAACTTACAATTTGTTTTCTAATAGGAATAGGAACTTTGCACAATGATTTGTGACTAGATAGAGCTACAAAAGAATAAATTATGACAATTTTTCGAATTCATAAAACACAATGGCGGTCGTTTAAATTTTATTTATTCTGACCGACCTACAGCTGAATAACGTGTGCAGGAGGTTGATAGACTAGTTAGAGAATAAAAAAATTCCCAGATCTACAAGTTTATTGCAGCTAAGGTTTATTGCATTTCGACAACACAATCACAATATTGTTTGGAATAATTCATCTTTGCCAAACATCGCCTATTATTTTTTTTAAATACACCGCCTAATATTCAAATTTATTCCAAGTTTCAATCGATACCTATCGTACAGTATATGACAATGATAAATGATATGCACAAGAAAGTATACTGAACTTGAATTAAAACGTTGAATACTACAAACTGTTACTACATTCTATAATAAACATTCTCCAACAGCCTTATGACAGTTCCTCATATAATATTTTATTCTAATTCAAATTACTAGAATATTATTGAATTATACGGAATACGAATTGATTTGTACAAGAAGTATTCATCCAGTTAGGTGTATACTCAATGACAAAAATATACAAGAGTATACAGAATGAATGATAATTACTCAAGAACTGTATCATATAAGATTATATCATATAAGATATAATAATCTTTCATGTATCATATCAGATACCTGATTGTGTTAATAGGTATGAAGAAACTCGTCAAAAATATGAAATATGATCACAAGCTCAGAAAAGCTAAAATATAATTTAATAATCTTTTTTTTTAACATAAATGAAATGAGAACTCAAAAATTAGTTAAATGTCCAGGTCGGAAAGTTGGTTATTATTCAATTTGGTTATAAACTAACAACAAATTGGAGAAGTTCTTATGACTTTGTTAGTTTTGAAAGATTGATTTGAAACTTCATGTGTTTGTTAATAGTATGAAGGGAATCGTTCATGATTTTTTGTAGAATTTTCCTACGTCCCATCCTCACTCCTAAACCGAAAACATATTATGGTAGTTCTGATGGTATATGAGAGAGGATTCAAAAGTCGCGCTTCTGAGTAGACCAATAGTGTTGTTCCGCGGGCGATTTAATCCAATCCTGTTCCTTGCCGCGAAGCAAAGAGGAAGCTCAGAATAGCGCAACTTTTGAATTTTCTCGCATGTAGCATCAGAACTACCATGTTTTATTGGTTTGGGACGGAGAAGGGAACGTTGGGAAATTCTACAAAAAATCATGAACGTTTCCCTTCATACAATTAACACACCCATGGAGTTTCAAATCAATCTATTCAAAACTAACATAGTTATAAGAATTTCACCAATTTTATGTTAGATCATAATCAGAATTGAATAATATCCAACCTTCTGACCTGGACATTAAACTGATTTTCAAGTTTTCATTTTATTTTTCTTAAAAAATGATTATTCAATGATATTTTAGCTTTTCAGAACTTGGTACTGTATCATATTTTTGACGAGTTTCTTCATACCTTCATACCTAGTTTCACATTTTTTTGAAAAACACCTTCCCTGAAGGGGCGGCAAGTGACCTGGTTACCTACAACCCTTCCACCCCGCTGACGGCGTGATTATTGAGCCCAATAATCAATGATATTGCAGCTATTAATTTAGATTATTTAAATTATGTAGCTGATTTTAAAGTAGTTCCTCAGGCTTTTTCTGACCATTTGCCTATCGAAGTTGTATTGAATGTAGGTAAGAAAACAGTTGATAAGTATCAATGTTTACCGTTACTGCCGAAATTGGCTTGGAATAAAGTTATCGGAGAAAAATATAAAGATAAGATAGCTAGTAGAGTTAATAATGTAGTATTAAGTGATGATGTCGATCAGGCAAGCCAAACTCTCACAGAATGTATTCGAGAAGTGGGTCTTGCTCTAGGAAACGGTCAAAGTTCAATTAGTTTTGAACGAAAGCAAGCTTGGTTTGATAATGAGTGTTGGAAAGCCAGAAGCAAGGTTTTATCTCTTTTAAATTTTTGTATCACCGTATCGATAATGATTGCACTAGAAAATTGTACTTATATGAGAGAAATAAATTTAAAAAAATATGTTACGAGAAACGTAAAAGCTATGAGAAGACTCTAATAAATTCAATTTCTGCCGCACAAAACTCTAGGGACTTTTGGCAAGCACTGAATAAATTTAAATTAAGGAATAATATTGTAAAAACGCCATAACTCCTCAAGACTGGGTAAACTATTTCCAACACATCTTGAATCCCGAAATGTTAGCTTTACCTCATTTCTATGCTGAACCTTACATAGTTGACAACAGATTAGATAGAGATTTTAGTAGGGAAGAGCTGAGTAGAGTTTTAAAATTAGTAAAAAATAATAAAGCGCCTGGTGAAGATCAGATCCCATTCGAGTATTATAAAAATGCACCTGATAACTTTCTAAACAAATTGCTGAATGTCTACAATTCTATATTTACATCAGGTAGAGTCCCACATAGCTTTAAGTCGTCAATATTTTTTCCCCTTTTCAAGAAGGGTGAGTGCGATGTAGTAGCTAATTTCAGAGGCATTAGTTTTTATCAACATTTTTCAAAATATTTGCAGGGTTAATTCTTAATAGACTCAACTGCTGGGTGGAGGAAGATAAAATCTTGAACGAGTTTCAGGCTGGCTTTCGTAAGGGGTACTCGACCATTGATAATATATTCGCCCTAACATCCATCATTAGTCTGCGGCTGGCTGAAAAAAAGGGGTAGTAGGACTATATTGCTTTTTTGTGGATTACTCTGCCGCGTTCGACTCAATTGATAGGAATGCACTATTTTATAAGCTTAGTCTCTTAGGTCTCTCAACAAGGACATTGAATATTTTGAGGGCATTGAATGAAGGCACAACTTCTAGTGTATGGTGTACTGCCAATGGGGGTCTCTCCCAACGTTTTGAAACGAAGTCAGGCTTGAGGCAAGGTTGTTTGTTGAGCCCGTTGCTTTTTTCCCTATTTATGAATGACTTACATGATGAATTAGGGGGAGGATTAATAATAGGTGGTAAGAGGATTAGGGTTTTATTGTATGCCGATGACATAGCTTTGATTTCGGACTCGCCAGTGGGACTCCAGTACATGATAAACAATTTAGAGCGTTACTGTGGAAGGTGGAAATTAAGAGCTAATTTAGATAAGTCAAAAGTAATGGTTTTTAGGAACGGGGGAAAAATGGCTAGGAGCGAGAAATGGACATATAAAAATGAGCAGATAGAGTGTGTCAACAGGTATAAATATCTGGGGGTAGTTCTAACTCCAACCTTGAATTTTGAAGCTCAAGTGAGTGATAAATTAGACAAGGCAAAATTAGCATTGAATGTGGCATGGAAAGGTATTTTAAATAGTAGTAGTGTAGATTTTTCAGCCAAATGTAAGTTGTTCAAAGCTTGTGCAAGGGCGATCTTGTGTTACGGAGCACAGGTGTGGGGTTTTAGACAATATGATAGTGTAGAAAAGCTGCAGCGCCTTTTCATCAAGAAGATTTTTGCACTTCCAATAAATACACCAAATTATATGTTGTTTATTGAAACTCAACTAACACCTCTATTCGAATATTGCCTTAGACTCCATTACAATTATATTCTAAGAGTTATGAAAATGAAAGATGAAAGGCTCCCTAAATTCCTGGCTCAACAAGTTATTCAAAAGAAGTGTTTCTGGTTCAAAGAGTGGAAGAAATTAAGTAATCAAATTGGTATAAATTATGAGTACGAAGTTAATTGGGATGACTCATTTAAAAAAATAATCACAGGTTTAAACAAGATGCATAGGGAATTTTTTTGCCGGATGCTCAAGATGGGCGTTTCCACACATGGTACAAAACTCTCAATTTGGAACTGGGTGACAAAAATTATAATTATGAAATGTGGGTCATGAGGTGGATACTTAAAGCAAGGGGTGAACTGATCCATTTAAACTACAAGCCATGGGTTGCTGATGGGAATTATGTTTGCTCCATGTGTAATCTGAAAGAAATTGAGGATATTTATCATTTCATAGCTCGATGTCCTTGTTTAAGAGAATGGAGAAGAAAATGGTTTGGAATTGGGGAGCTATCAAGGGATGATTTCGTTTCTTTTATGAATGGAAGAGATTGGGTAGGGTTGGCCTCCTACTGTAGAGATGCCTGGCGTTGTAGGCGATTACTTACACAGGAGTTTAACTGGTAACTTAGTATAATAAATTGAAACTTATTTATTGAATCTGAGTTGGGTAGAAGTATCGTGTTATAATAATATAATACAATATAGGTTATTCGAATATTCTCAGGAGGACATCATAGGAAGACGAAATGAAAGGGAATATTAATTCTATGTTATGATTTCCCAACTGCTGACAGTTATTATCATAATATAAAAAGTATAGCTTTCTTTTTATGAAATTAATGGATTTTGTTTAGAATGTAGGTTACTATTAAAACTAATTTATGGAATGTTCACTTTATTGAATTCAACATTACTGATTTATTTTGTTTCTAAGGTTGTTTTTTCTGTTTTTGTTTCACTATTTAAAAGAACATTCTGCATAGCTTTGATTTATGTAATAATAGTATTATTGGGTTTTACCGACTTTCCGGCTGACGATTGTTCAATCAAGCCGTATAAATGTGTGTTTTCTCATTCATTGTATGTTGCAAATTTGAAGATTAAAGCATTATTTCTATTCTATTCTATTCTAACTTGTGTGCTGAAAGAAAAAGATCTGGGAGGAATGAGAAAATGAGAACAATAATAATAAAAATTAGTTTTATGAAACGGTGGCTGTTGAGAGGGGAGGGTACATCACAAGATGTTTGTACTCATTTCAACTGGTTTTATTTCAGTAAAAATCAGCTGGAAGTTTCAAGTGAGAATGCTATAGTGAGGTCCACGTTATAATGGCAGTGTAGGAAGATAGGAGAAAAGGGTTGCCAGATCTCAGCCTTGCCACCCAAACAGCTGATACAGGTTTATCTGATGAATTTAACTGTACATTATTGTTGAAAATAGTTAATCATATTTTATTTGTAAAGAGAAAATATTTATTAAGGATGTTATAATTTTCATGATTGAGATATTTTGTAAATTAGTTGCATTTCTACCCTGTTGATAACCGATGTGGCAACATTGCAATGCGTGAAAGAGACAGCGCCTTCTGTTTTGTTGTACGATAGACAAGGATAGCAACAGAGTATAGTAGCAATAGAATAGCTTTTTTTTTTTTTTTTTTTTTTTTTTTTTTTCTAATTATAGACCTCATTACTCTCATTACTCTTATAACAATGTTTCTTTTTCATTAACTTACTCATTATATTATGGATGTTTATTTTTTTCAGTTTATTTTCAAAAATAGTCCTTGTATTGTAATTTTAGAGATTTATTGATACTCCTGTGCGCGGACGGAAATTTCATTTCTTTGCGCCCAGTACATTTGCCATAATATTATGTTTGCTTGTATTTGAACACAATGTTACTTTTGCTTTTCTTTTGTTGAGATTTGTAATCTATTGTTCACTATTTTTTGTATTTATTTTAATTTTTTATGGCAAATAAAAGTTTCTATTTCTATTTCTATTTCTAACACCATTGCAAATCACACCCTGCCATTAGAACGTGGACCTCACTATAGTGCGTGAATGCTGATTGCATTTGTGAGAATGCGCGCGCAACAGTCTAGAATGAGAGAGATTGATGAGAAGAGAGTCGACTGTGCGTGTGACGTATGACACTGTGATGTCAAGCGATGGTCCATCACCGCATAGACTATCTCTCTTCACTAGCTGCACTGTGCTAACTCATGCTTTCGCCCATGGTACATCTGTACATAGCGCAAACTGGTTTTCTTTCAGTAAAAATCAGCTGGAAGTTTCAAGTGGGAATGCGAGTGCGTGAATGCTGATTGCATTTGTGAGAATGCGCGCGCAACAGTCTAGAATGAGAGAGATCGATGAGAAGGGAGTCGACTGTGCGTGTGACGTATGACACTGTGACGTCAAGCGATGGTCCATCTCCGCATAGACTATCTCTCTCTTCACTAGCTGCACTGTGCTAACTCATGCTTTCGCCTATGGTACATCTGTACATAGCGGGCGATCTGCGCATACTACACCGGTCGTAAACTTTCTCCACGCGTGGTGACGTCAGAGGCAAACTCACTATGAGTTGTTCACATGGGACGTATTCCACGAATGTTTGGTTCATGCCTTCGTCTCACATCTCGCGGCTTTATTGCAATTCTGTGTTCCTGGTAACAATCAGCTGATTGCGAATTACTTGCACATAAAAGAGGGGCAGATTGAATGAATTGAATGATTCACTGTGTAATAAGGAGAAGGCTGATGCTGATGCGGAGATAGAGCAGTTGAAAGTAAAGCTCAAAGAATTGAAGCTTCTGCTAACGAATTAAGGGTTGAGCTCAGTTCCAGGCATGCAATTATTAATCTTTTACAAAGTGATGCACAGCAGACAGCGGATAACATTTTAAAGTTGGTAACCGAAATTACATTATTGAAGAAATACAAAGCTTCCCCAATGGATTTTGCAACCCCAAGGTTGACCTGTAAACTCCCCGTTTTTTCGGAGGCAGTGCGATAGAGACTTCCAATAGTTTTACGGCCCTTGATACTGAGGAGACTGAGTTACTTCCTTTGAAAATGGCAGGAGGACATAAGCATACGTTCAAAGTAATAAGAGCCCAGGTGCATAGAACTGCAATCGTTACACCTGCTGACAAGAAGAAAACAAGTAGGTGTGTCACTAAATCAGAATCTAATCAGTGAATCAGTAAAGAGTAATATACTGGTTAATAGTCAAGGTAGAGATATTTTTAAATACGGTACCTTAGATGCTTGTCTGACTACTTCGAAATTTTTGTCTATAGGGCATACTTTGCCGGGAGCAAAACTCGAACAGGTCTTTGCTAATGGAACTCAGTTTATAAAGAACTTGACTAAATCTGATTATGTGTTGGAGATGGTTGGATCCAATGATTTTGAAAACAATGAGCCAGGTCGTCTAACTGTCCATCAAGCAATGGATAAGATGTCAAATCCTCTTAAGTATGAATTGAAATGTGTAGAAAAATGCATCAAAACCTTGTGAAAAGAAACCCTTTGATCTAGCACCACCATTACTACCACTAATCTTAAGCTAACCTTTGTACACTCTAGAGTTATTTTCATTATTTGATCCTGAAAACGCTGAAAAAACTTGGGCCTACTCAAAATCCAAAAAAAAATATTTGACGGACCTGTGTACTAAATTTTAGCAATTTGTGTCTATAAGATAATGAAAAAGCTGTAACATTTGGAGAAAACTCCAATTTTGAGCGTATCTTTGACGAAATATTGAAGTCCTCTCATCACAAAATTTCTAGACCCTAGCAAAACCTCTGTATCAAATTTGAACGTTTTTTGGCAATCTGTTATTGAAAAGGCAGAAAAACGCTGATTTTGGACGTATATTTTGGCGTAATTTCAAAGCCCTTTCAATAGAACATTTGAGCACTTCAGATGAACCTGTTTACCAAATTTGAAAATTTTTTGTGAATTAAATTTTGGAAGAGATGAGAAAACGCAGAAAAATACTGGAAAACACAAAAAACCGCTAGTTTTTGTCGTATCCTCATCGTGATCAAGAAGCTCTCTCAAAACAAAATTTCTAACCCCTAGCTGAACTTTTGTACCAAATTTGAACATTTTCTTTCAATTAGTTCTTGAAAATGTGAGGTAACTCAGAAAAAACGCTAAGGAACGCAAGGAAAACGCAGTAAAACCACCTATCCATGAAGACCTTTCAAGACAACATTTCCTGACTCTTGCTGAACTTCTGTATCGATATGTACATGATCTGTCAATTAGTTTATAATAGCACTCTTCCATTAATTCATACTTTAATTTTCAACAGTCTGTTTTTGAAAGATTCAATTTTCAAAACTGTTGAGTATTTCTATGGCAAATTTTTATCATATCAATTCGATTTTTCCTTTTTTGTAATTTGAATTAGTATTATGAGAGAATGAGTCTGCAGGCTTCAGAGTTATGTACTAGGTAGCCTACTAGACGATGTTATCCAATCAAAATAGCATATATGTGAAACAAAGAAATATATGAAGCGTATTCAAAAAGTAAAAGCCGTTTGGTCTCTGGAAAAATCTAATCTCCAATCTAACATTAAACATTTTTAACATATCTGCATAGAAGCATGCCGTCTAAAGGTTTAGCCGGATGTTAATAACGTTCTTGAGGTTCTAGACGTTCTCCTCTACGTTGACAAAACATTGTCCACCGGATGAAGTTTAGAAAAGGAAGAAGTTACTAGGTGCAAGGAAAGGTCGATGCTGTACGGTAGTTGGTCGAAGAATTTCCTACATTAGTCTTCAATTTTCTCCACAATATCACGTGACCTTGATCATACTGCTGCAAAAATCAAGACAATAATTGCAGAATTGTTAGGAAGTTTCAACCATAATCTACCGTACATTTTTTATTAAATTCCAAATAAAACTTTTACAATTGAATAGGTACGTAGTACCGAATGTGCTTGCACCTAGCGAGGAGGTATAAATTTATTATGGTTGCATATAGATGCTTTTTTGACTCAATATTGCATTGTGCCGTTATTGCAGCACTTTTATTGTATCTATTTTATATGAATGAGTAAATAACAAATGAGTTTTAGTTATAGCCAAAATGATTAATATAGAAATATTTTTTAATATTTGAAATATATCCTGATTATGCAGCTTTATTACATGGAATACAGTTATCTATGATTATTTTTCCAATATTCTTTTTAAATACTAGAGTGTATTGGCAATTATTTCGTATTTTATGTAGGAGAAATAGAGAAATAAATGTACCCCTTTACATAAAACCACTATTTGTACTTGATTCCATCAATTATCACTAATCTGGCTCCAGGAAAAAATATCAACATTCGTCAATGTTTAAGGATTTATAATGCATTGTAAGGTACTACATAAAAGTACGGTAATGTAGCACAGTTGCTAAAGGTTAGTTTTAAAATTATTATTTTATTTTTACAAGAAAACACCGACCGGAAGAGAAAAACTATTAACACACAAAAAGCTTTTCGGAGAATTAAAATCCCTAAGCATATTGAAATAAAAAGTTGAATATCAAAAAATGTGTCACAGATAAATTTTAAAACTCAGAGAGTACTGAAACGTATTTTCATTGCAATTTAATGTAATCTTCCACTGTTCAAGGAGTTGTTAATTTGTTATCAATTAGTTATGAACTAATTTATATTCAATTTATTTCACATCAACCACCATCAGATGTGTTTAATATCTTTGTGGATACGTCATTTTATGAAAATATTTTGGTGAATAAATAAGCAACTATAAATATTTATGTATGAACTATTATAGTAGTCCAGAACGGACGCATCAGGTATTTTAAAAGGTATACTTAATCTATTCCTTATAAAACTTATGGATTTGATTATGTGATCATATTTTGTCTAACTTGGAACAACAATTTATCTTTGAATTTCAAATATATTAATATAAATTCTAAAATTTACATTCTTCACTCATCAAGGTTATGTATAGTTTTGTTTATGTTTCCCAAAATGTTTTTTATCATTTCATCACTAAACAGATTAGACAATCATGTGGTTGCCTAGATCAAAATTATAGAAAATGCAAATTATATATAACAGCAGAAGAGACTATTCTGTGTGTAATTATGACCATTCTATATGTAATTATGGTTGCTCTTTATATAAAGAAAAAGAAATCATAGTTTATCTTTTAATCAACAAAGTTTGTTTAAAACTGATGAACCAAGATATTTCAAAATGGATTGTGTTGGTTGTAAGGTGAAATATTTAGAGAGTACAAAGTTTAAAGATGAGGAAAGTTTTAGATTTTATGTTGAAACACAATGTTTTTAAAAGTGTTACAACGTGTAAAATATGTGGGGAACAGTGCAATTTTGCCAAAAGTGAAATAGGCCTACTAGTTATCAAATGAATACCTAGATTTGTTCCAGTTCAAGAGAAGATATAACGATTGTGAGGAGCGCATCCACTATTTCTTCAAGGCGGCGCAGTGGAGTTGTATGTCCCCACGCACTAGTAAGGTTTGGTTGGGATGCGTTTAGTGAGATAGCTTATATCCTTTTACATTGGAGTTTTGAGTGTTAAACAATGAACAGTTGTCAGAGAAGACTTTTTGGATGTATTGGGGAAAAGAATACCTGATGCGTCCGTTCTGGATAATTACCTTATCTATATTCTCTGCGTTGATTAAAATAGGATTATTTTTGAGCACACTGAAGTGGAGATATATGATGCTCTCATTGATTATTGCTTGATACTCAAGCTGGAAATTGCTAATTTAAACTTACAGATTATTTTAATTTTAATCAAGCTCTGTTTTGAATAATAAAAATTCGCTACTGTTCCATTCCCCGTGTAGTTGAGCTATGTTTGTAACATTTTGCATCCTTTTACAGTTTACTCGAGATGAAAGAGAGGTTCAACTCGACAAACCCCCTCTTTCGCTGCAGATGGTTGAAAATATAGATGCAATTCAAGAGACCAGAAAGCCAGCAAATTTCCCAGAAGAAAGGAAAGATTCAGCATCTAATGGCTCAGGCGGATCCATACCGTTCTTGCCTACTGCAAATTCTGAACCAAACAAAGAAGGTGGCATTCCCTTCCTTCCGGGTGGCAGTATCCCAGGAATGCAAGGACTAGAAGGTCAAATGACAAATGTTCCGAAATTAGTTTGGGGAGGATTCTTCTTTGTCGAGACACCTATGCCAGGTGCTTCTCTGTCCAATTTAGCAAATATTATGTCAGTGATGCAGAATGGTCAGCAAATGGTGCCATCTCAGTTCACAAATGGTTTGATGCCACAATCTCCAACAGCGGGTTGAAAAGTGAATAGATTAGCTCTTAATGCTATGCATTATTTATTGATCTTTCAATAAGAAGATTTCACTTGTCTGCTGATAAGCTTTAATAAAAACATTATATTCAATAAATAAAACTAGTGTCCTTTATAGTAAGATTCACGTTCCCAAGTCAGTGGATGTCATAAGACATCTTAGTTTTCCACCACCTCTTATGAATAAATAGTGTATATTTACTGCATACTTTCTTCTATTAGATAGTTATATGTTGCAGTGTCACAAGTGTCACTTGTTATATGTATGCAGTTGATGTGTGCCTGAATATCGTGACCGATCTCAACAGAAGAGAAACCTTATTAAATGGAAAATTAGAACTAATGTCTGATTGGTGTAATGCTAATAAACTTGCTCTGAATTTGAACAAAACGCAAAACTTATCTGTATCCTATAATAACTTGAATTCAGGGCATTCTGTCAAATTTCTAGGCATCAATATACAGAATAATATGAAATGGAAGTGACTGCACTATCCCCAAGGTTACAAGATGTGTTTTTATGTTGAGAAGATTAAAGGAAATAGTGTCTCAAAAAATTTTAGTAAATAATGTCTACTATAGTTATGTGCATCACATCTTTTGTATGGAGCTATATTATGGGCCAATCGTAGTGATTCCCATTCACTTTTGTTTCGCAAAAAAGAGCCATAAGAAACATGTGTTATGTTCCTCCCCTTACGCACTGCAAACCGCTATTTATTAAATTGAAAATTATGTGTTTGCCGTGTATTTTTATTTTTCAATGTTTATTATTTATAAAAACTAACTTGCTCTCATTCTCTAGTCATTTTGATGTTCATTCACAAGAAATAGGTTGAACCTTAGAAACGAATATTGTCGGTATAAATCTAGTCATATTAGTTTTAGGGCTTGTGCAATTAGGTTTTATAAACAGTCACCGTTACATATAAGAGGCTTACTAGTGAGTGAATATAAACTTAATAATGATAGCATTTTGCCAATGAAAAATTTCCCATGGCTTACAAATGGCAAGTTATCAAAGTGGTCTATGTTTGACACTCTATTGAATCACCTGTGCACTTTTTCAACAAATGTTTCGCTGCCAATCAAATCAGAAATAGTTTCAATTTCTGACAATTTGAATAGATTAGTATTGAGAGTTGAGGATCAAATAATTACTAATGATGAGGTTGATTTGGCAAATTTAGAAGATAAACTGAATAAACTAAAATTTTTAAATGAACAATTGCTTCTCTGCTCAGCTTCCAAGATACATTATTCAACTGAAACCATTGTTTGGGCTTCTTATATAGCCTTATCATTTCCATCGGCTTATGATATGATAAGGAATTCAGGCCTGTTAAATCTTCCTCATCCAAAGCATCTGCGCCGATTGTCAGGGAATATAAAATCAGAAATTGGGTTGAACCAGTCTCAGAGTATTTAAAGGAACGGTGTGAAAATCTCCAACCAATACAAAAGGTTGTTAGTGTGATTTTTGATGAGATAAATGTGCAAGGTAAGCTTTTTTACAGAGGAGGCCGATTAGAAGGTATTGCTATGGATGAGGAAAAAGTTGAAAATGCAGTCAGAATACAAGCATTTATGGTGTCATCGGCATTTGGTAAATATGAGGACATTGTGGCATTGTATCCCATAAAAAGCAATACTTCTGAAAATTTAAAAACATGCACATTACAAGTACTGAAAGCACTAAACGAAATTGGTTTCAATGTGCTTTGCCTTATATGTGACAATCATAGACTCAACAGAGGGATGTATCAAATTTTGTGCAATGCAAAAATAACAGAGAGTACATTGTGAATCCTTTCAACTCTCAACAAAAAGTCTTTCTTCTGTTTGATACGGTTCATCTATTAAAATCCATAAGGAATAATTGGCTTAATCAAAAAAATGAAGAGCAGTCATTTGTTTTCCCCGCTTTTAACAACCAACAAAATATTATGTGTGCAAATGTTCATGACTTGAAAGCATTACATGCCAGTGAAGAAAATAATATTGTGAAAACTGCACCAAGCTTATCGAAAAAAGTTTTGTATCCTACAATATTTGAGAGACAAAATGTGCTCCTCGCATGCAAAATTTTTGACGAGAAAGTGATTGCTGCACTGCAAAATAAAAATGATATCTTTGTTGAAGGCACTGTTGAATTTATCAAAATTATCATGTCTTGGTGGAAAATAGTAAATGTTCGCACCCCAGAAGGCGGTATAAGACTAAGAGATCCATTACGAGATCCAATAAAAAATCCAGATGACTCAAATGTCCAATTTCTAAAAGATTTCGTGCAATGGTTGAATGCTTGGGAGAGCATTGTGTTTGTACCAGATGAATCAAATCCTAAGCATACTGCAAAACTGACACCAGATACATTTTCATCTCTTAATCAGACTTGCAAAAGTATAATACAGCTGATTGAATATGTATTTGCAAACATCCAATTCAAATACATTTTACTTGGTAAATTGTCTTCAGACTGTCTTGAGGGTCGCTTTGGAAGATATCGTCTGATGAGTGGATCAAATTATAATGTTAGTGTTTGCCAGGTTGTTGATTCAGAAAGAAAATTAAAAGTCTTGAATTTACTGAAACTAGAATCTTCAAGTCTAGGCCGATTCAGCATTAAACAATTTAATGAAAAACAAGGAAGGTTGCAAATTGAAGCTGATATGAATGATACTCCAATAAGTTCAGCATTATTTGAAGATTGTAATTTTTCAAAAAATGTTATTTTTGAGAAAAGTGAAGAAATTTCTATAACAGAATCTGAGTCCGTCTCTCTTCTATATATAGCTGGCTATGTGTGTCATGCAATGATAAAGTACATGGGAAGTTGTGAATGCTGCTGTCGATTGGTAAAATCAGGAAAGGATATGGTGGTAGAGGCAAGTAACGTAGCTGCCTATCAGTACCTAAACTGCATTACGCGTGGAGGTTTGAAGGAACCAACAGAGTATATACATCAACTTGTTATCCTGGAATTCAAAATATTTAGCTGCCTCATATCTCCAGAGTATGAGGAAAAATTCACCAAGTGTAAGAAACAGCGTGAAGTACTCAAATATATAACCAGATTTGCATTTTTAGTTTATTATAAACAGTTTGAAAATCAATCGTGCAGTTGTGGGAAAACTATGAATGATTTGATAAATAGAGCATCACATATTATTGCAAATATATTTTTGAATAATTATACAAAAATGCGCAATGATCACCTCTCGAGTCGTAACTCGACAGATTCAAATTTGAAAAAGAGGAAACTGCAGACTTTCAATTGACTAATATAATAAGGCAAAGTAGGAGCCCTAAGACATATTCGATATGCATTATCCTAATGTATATTAGCCGTTATACATTATAATTATCTTATATCTACACATTATATACATAATAAAATATATTATACATTATATCTATATAATATTACATATCATGTCAAAGTAAAATAGCACTGATTCACTCACCATGAACAAAACTAAAATAAAATCTACCTACTGGACAAAATAATTAAAAATTTGACAAATGTGCTCATGCACTTGTCCTTCTAGAGGCGCACTAGGACCGGATTAGAAAAAAATTAAAACATATGAACAATAGGTCTAAACAGTATGCGTTTTTTTCAACTCTTTCAAGAACTAATCAACAGAAAATGTAACATTTTGCGCAGAGGTTCAGCTGGGGTCTGGAAATTCAAAATTACTATGACTTCAATATTAGGCTACAAGATTGGCAATTTTCCAGCGTTCACTAGCGTTTTTTCAGCTTTTCTATAATTAAGAGAAAATGCTTAAATTTAGTACAAAAGTTAAGCTGAATCATGAAGAAATATTGTATTGTAAGGGCTTAGAAGATGCCCAAAGTCGGCGTTTTATCAGCTTTTTCAAATAAAATGAGCAGAAATTTTTTCAATTTTATACAAATTTTCAGATAGGAAGAAATAACATGACAAACTTAGAGCAACAATGAATTGGGTGGCGCCAATGATACCTCTGCCATTGAGCAGATAATACAGCACTCAGCTGGGGGACTCTTAGCCTTTGCATGTTAGATAACACTATAGAAATATAAAATGTATTGAAGATTGGTGTGTGATCACATTGTGTGCGTATTATGTGCAAGTACACGCTTTGTTATGAATGAACAGGCAAATACTATGACTTCATAGTACTTGCGTAAGGACGAACTGAGCAAAACTATCGAGGAAGCCACACCCAGTTGGCTGCAGGCTCTCATGGAGCTAACAGTGTACACCTCCTTTGGCAAGCACGACCCCTAGAAGGACGATATCACACTTGTCCTCCTGCCCTTCCAGATATTCAAGATTATGCCCATATCCACCGAAGAGGAAAAAGGTTCACCGACACTTATTGGATTTTGGGTCCGAGCAATGGGAAACACTCACATTAAAATGTCCACTTGTTGGTTGCGTTTAGTATGAGAAGCTACATGCCAGGTACAATGTGTTCCAATGAAACTTTTCAAATTTTGTTTTTTGGCTCATGCTTGAATCGGCGTACACTTGCACATTTACGCATCCAATGTGATCGCACTAGACTGCCGACACACAAACGGAGAAAACCTGCCAAAGAGAGAAAATATGACAATTCCTGGTCACTGACTATGAAGAATAGGAACAAGTAACATATTTAATAAGTAAGTGACCACACCTTTACGTTATCCATATCATAACAATTTGTTCAATGAATATAGCGAGCTTTAATGTAATAAGCTTTCATCATTGGTTAATAATCACTCCTGAATAATGCACAGATTTGTTATGATATAACATGGTCTTACTATGCTAACTTATTTACAGTGTGTTTATCAGCCATAAAGAAACCTTAGTTTAGAGTTGGAAATAGATAGCCGAATGATAATGAAAAGATAGGAGAATGATAATGAAAATAAAATATAAGTTACCGGTACCTACTGGATAAGGCTGAATATTGAAATCTTTTGCTGAGTAAGCTAACAATATAATCATTTAAAACATATTTTAGTCTATAATAAAAACTATTGGAAATATGTTGGGCTCTTTTACTCAATATAATCCAAACCATAAAAGTTTCCAATTTCATAACATTCTTGTTATAGGTACTTCAAGTAGAAGTAGAATTTATATTCCAATAATAAGCTCTATAAGAAAAAGAAATACTTATTATATTATATGATGACAAAAAACTTACAAATTTACTTTCGCCTTACTTTCTAATAAGACTTATTTGTGTATTTCATCTGAAAAGTTATGAAATCAAATAAAGTTAGATTGCCATACTACAAGATTTCAAATGGGGAGTCTGAGTTCCTCTCTGGAAATCAAGGTGTATTGTAATAAAAATAAAAAAACAATCTGTAGGCCTAGTTCTTAAAACTTTCAGCAACTCAACTATAATCTTTATTTCATGACAATAAATTATTAGACTACGTGTTTTGAAATTTAACGTGATTATAACTCAAGTACAAATAACCTACAAATTTGTTGACTAATAAATAGGAATTTTGTGAGAACTCAATGATTGCTGCCCTTAAAATTAATGATAGATGTTGAAATATGTATCGGGAAAATAAAATAACAAGCCACTATTCTAAAAAGTAATTAACAGTAGAATTATCAACGTTTATTCACGAAAAATTCCACTCGACATAGGGATTTCAATGTAAACACGGGTTGAAGTGTACGCTTTTGAACAGCTGATCACCTGAGTGTTCGAGCCTTGTAGTTCCGTAAGCAACGCCATACCCATAGAAGTGGAATTTGGAATGTTTACCTGATAAGCTGAACTTGGAATGCTGACAACATGGCCAGCTTGATTTGTTCTGTAGTTTCGAATTGAAGATATTTTTATTTCATAATGAAAAATTGTTTAAATCAATCATTGATGAGTCTATTCAGATTGAAAAAAAACATTCATCAGTAGATTAACTCTTTATTCTTCTTTATTTTGAAATTTTTCAAACACTATTATCAAGTTGGCTTAACCGGCAAATTCAAATTCAAGTTATCAACCGGCAAATTCAAATACTGTATGCTAACTATGAACTACAGAAAACTAAATGATATAGGTAGGCTACCTTCTATAATAATATTGAAAATAATATAGAAAAGGGATATTTGCTTATTTCAGCTTTGAATCTTAGTAGAATAACCAACATCATAAATGTGTCCAGGCTACTTGAGGAATTCTTGACTTGATCGAATTATCATAGACTACCCGTAATGAGATTTGTGTTGGCGATCAACAAAGAATATAAGCAATTTTATTGAAAACATGAAGAATAGAGGATTTTACTTTTGTAAACATATCTGATAATCTTGTTAGTAATTCGTACCGTAGGCTTATAAATTAGTAGCATACGAGTACTGTAGATCTACTACAGAGTAGATGGCTTGACTGTATGAGCAAGTTTAATGTTGCCGGTTATTTATCAACAATACAAGGGCCAGTTGAGCGTTTTTGGAGTCGGCAAAGCAGGAAGCTCTTCGATTGATAAAAGAAATGCTTAATATTGTTCTTGTAATGAATTGAATATGATCTGGCCCTAACGTAAAAGAATGAGAACTTTCTTGAAATAGACTGAATACAATTTTTGAAGCTTCAATTAGAAACTCTACTTAAGTTCAACAAAAAACGTTGTCTTGTCTGAGAGCTTGTTGACGATGAATACATTTATTTATTGAATGTTCAATGGTATACTTCAAGAAGAAAAACCATCACTGTCCTTCAACTACCCATGAATGTTGAGAGATCTAAATTTCTTATTGAAAATACCTGCTAATATACGGTATTGTAATTCATATTTGAATCCAAGATCCTGGTGACTTGTTCAAAATAATCAATCATATTTTATTCGTCAAGAAAAATAGTTAAATGATGATTCGAATAATGAAATTTTCATAATAATTTATATTAATGCCTGAATATAGAAATCAAGTAATAGTAGGCCTACCATTAACTTTCATAGGTATTCTTATTTTGTAAAATCTTTATTCATCAATAGACTAATTATTATTATTTGTTATTGGTTACCGTACTGAGTCATAAATATAGCCTACGTAATAGCCTTTCTATTCTCCTGTGACAGCTAACCATCAATTTAATATAATAATAATAATATGCTTACTTATTGGAATTAATGTAATGTATCATGATGGAATTGAAGATTATATACCGGTATTGTATATGAATGAAGAAAAAATAAATTTGAGATTTTGCAAAAAAAAAATAAAATTAGAAATACAGGCCTAGGCATACCCAAAGTGACTAAAAATAACTACATTGCCTATTCTGTGAAAATACAGTATTTTTTAAAATGATTTCAAAGTATTATAGCTATTATTTGTTTCAGATTAGAATTATTATAAATTATTATTATTAGAATTATTTAAAACAATGCTTGTATAACTTATATCAAAACAGTGACACTTAATTTTCCATTAGCGTACCTACCTTTTTTTTTATTCCATTACAAATTTATTTTTTGGTACCTGCGCATTTGTCTCAGTAGCCCGAATGAATTGTTGACATGTTCAGACTTTTGAAGATAATGGAATTCTACTAGCCAGCTATATACTGTTAATAGTTGTTACTATTTCGCTCGCAGCCAATGGAATAGCCAGGTGCGACATAGGCTAGTTAAAAATGAAGAGTATACTCAAGTACAACAATAAATTTTATGGATAAGGATAAATGCTGAAGCTGCTGCATTTACACCAAAGTTGTCAACAAATAGTTTTCTATATAAAGTTACTGTTCTTTTGCAGAGCAACAGAATAGAGAACTTGTTGACAAAGAATTGGTCTAATAGCGATTGTATAGGTAGTCTGCGTGGACTTGTAGAGGTAGAAGACTTTGTTCACAACTTTTTCAGTGTTTCTCATACTGGTTGGGAAACGAAACTTTTTGTTTAGAACAAGGATATCCAGAAACCGCCTCAATTTGTTGAGAACTCAGTTAGTTGACAACTCTGGTGTGAATGTGGCCTAACTTTAACAGCAAATTAAACATCTTAATTATTGAGTAATTCTTGTTTATTGCAGAAAAGCTACATAGCCGACATGAATTTTGCATTTAGTAATGAGGCATCTGATCATAACTAGTTTATTGAAAACCAAATTAATAGTAGAAAAAGTTATAACAGCTTATTTCGATTCAGTAAAGAATGACCATCATGCTATCATGCCTCTTTATGCATAGCTAACAATGATATTAGTTTTTTGCAATAATTTACATCAAAAAACATTGAAAATTCACATCTTTGACAACCAATATATTGATTTCTTGTGTATTATACAATTAGTAAAATAGTGAAAAATTATACTATGAGGGAAGCTTTTTAATTAATGTGATATCAAAATTAACTAGATGATATACAGTGCAGTCAAGGAAAGGTTATAGAGGGAAAAGTTTGGAAGACAATTTTTGACCCCGCAGTTCTGTTTAGGGTAGTAAGGGGGTAAACATATCAAAATTCCCCCAACCCCTTGTGCTAAGGGGGTGGGGGTGGTTCAAAGGTAACATTTTTTGGTTTCTCACATATAACTCGAAAACTATGCATCTGATGTGTTTGGTATGAGGGACTTCAAGTGGACTATATACTAAGTTGAATGAAATGTATGTTACATAAGAAATATAATTTATAGATGGCTGATGTTGTTCATGTTGTTTGTCAATACCTCTACCCAAACTCACATAAAACTTATGAGTAAAACTACTAAATACCTGGTAGCAAGGTAAACGCCAAGAAATTGTAAGACAATGTAACAATAACAAATGATTGCATTTATTGATATAAGTGGCACTTTTCAAATGGCCTTAAAAGTTATGATGACTGCACTAAGTAGGAAAAAGGACGTTTAATGAAAATCAAAAATAACAAATAGTAAATTTGAATAAGCAGTAAAAAAGGAATTGTCAATTGATTCAAGTTGGTTACAACAATACAAAGTATTCATATAATAGTTGTGTGATGTAACAAATGATCAAGAATGATAGTGCAATGTAGCAACATTTTCAATATTGCAACTAGTGTCAACTCAGCGGTTCCAAACCTTCAACAGAGGGGATAAAGATGTGCACTTTTGCTATGTTAATCTACTAACTAGTCAAAATTAAGCTACAACGTCAAAAATTGTGTCACAGACACCCGCATCAAATTTAATTGCCAAATGAATAATTGTTGCAGCATTGGAAATTCCATCCCCTACATTAAAGTTGCTATAACAATGGAACAGAAACTTTGAATAGTGAAATAATACACCATTTCAAAGAGAATTTAATGCTCTACAAACCTACGATAAGCATTGATTTTTACGATGCATTGTTGGAGAGTTATAAGCCCTGAAAGAGGCTCTATGAGCTCATAATCTGCATTGATTTTTCCCATCAATTTTTAAAAAGTTATAAGAGTAGAAATAGAAAAAAATTGGAGGCGAACGTGTTTTTTTAAAAAATGTCACACATTTAAGAGCAGATATCTCGAAAACTAGAAAAGTTGTGAGATGAATATTGTAGGAAATTATATAAGCTTTACTTTTGTATGTAACAGTTATGTCCGTAAGATACATAGTTTTCGAGTTATATGCGAGAAACAAAAAAATGGTACCTCTGAACCACCCCACCCCCTTAGCAAAAGGGGTAGGGGTGGGGATATTTTTACCTCCTTAATACCCAAAACAAAATAATTGCGGGGTCAAATATAGTCTTCCAAACTTTTCTCACTATACCCTCTTTTGAGCATTCATTGCCTGGACTATATAATAATAAAGTTATGATGTTGGATGCTTTGTTGCTATTGTTAGATGCAGAATGGAAACTGGGTAACACACACGATGGCTTTTGATGTTCACGCTTTCTATCCGTCCATCTACACTGTGTAATATGTTTTGGTGTCTGAAAGAGAAAAAAACAAACGAATTATTGATTGATCGAATGATAAAAAATGAGTTGATGAAATTTGAAAATAACATTTAAAATGTTCAAGTTGTAGCGATAGGTAGGAGTGGTAGAATAAATATGTTGTAATATACTTCTACTTACAGTTCACTAAGCATAAGACCCAATTCACACCAGAGTGGCGTAGATGAGGATTCTCACACCTCTAGAAATATAGAAATATGGTCCAATGGAAACAGAATGGACTTGGTGCTACATCTCTTCTGTTTGTATTGGACTATATTATAGGCGTTTTGCGCTAAGACTGATTTGCTTGAACAAAGCGAGGTACGAACATGGTGTAGTGAGGAGACGGGGAGATTTCCAGGGTAATCCAGGAATCCAGTGCTGATTTTTAAGGGTAGTAATGTAAGTCGGGAATATTCCCATTGGGAAGAAACTTATGAATGGGTAATATTTCTCTGCCCAAGAAACCATGGGAATAAATTGCATTAAAATAGTTTATATTATTCATCAATTTCAATCACATTTGACAATCATAATAAATAAATCATCCATTCAAAAAAGCAGTGTAAATAGCTCACAAGTTACATCATTTTTTTATATAATTTGGCTAGACTTTACATTGAGTGAACCAGTGATCACCTATATGACTAAGTCAGACTTGAACCATTTATCAATAACAAACACATTACCAGTACTCCCACTTTGGCACTGATATTCTGAGTTCCAGATATTTCCAATTCCACCATCTGACAAACAAATAATTTGAGTTCCAGATACTCCCAATTCCGCCTAGCAACATATTTTGAGTTCCGGATATTTCCAATTCCGCTGTCTGACAAATATTCGGAGTTCCACCCAGCAACAGTTTTCAAGCATAGGACATTTATCATTGATATTTTGAGTTCCAGATATTTCCAATTCCGCGGCCCCACCCAAACACCAACTCACTCTGTATGACCAATTCATCGATCAAACTGTGCTGCACTCTAGTGGCTTAGTTCATGGAGTAACAGACTGAAATCCACCACTTTGAAAATAACATATTTTATAACACATGTTATATTTTAGCCCCTTATTCAATAATTCCATCTCATTGTTGTCGAATGATATTTGTGTCAGGTTTACTGTTCAAGGATGAAATTTTTGTGTTGTCGTGAACAATTTTTCTTTTGGGGTTAGGTTTGCAATTTTTCCATCATGATTTTCCTGAATTTTCTTCAATTTGAGTTCTACCCATGAGTTTGTATGGTATTAACCATAAGTTAACTATTAAGTTTCTAATACAATGTGCTCTTTGTATTTGTGGGCTATTTTCAGGTGTAACCTATACAGTTAGAGGTTAAGATCATCTTTCTGTTTGTGTTGCAAACCTAACCCCAAAAGAAAAATTGTTCACCACAGCACAAAAATTTCATCCTAGAACAGTTAACCTGACACAAATTAATATCATTTGACAACAATGAGATGAAATTATTGAATAAGGGGCTAAAATATAACATGAAAAAACAAAATCAAAACTAAATGAAGCAATAGATGTAGAAACTGACATCCAAAAAATAACCTCAGATGAGCAGGATCAAGTGAGACATGAAGCACTAAAAATCATGAAAAAGTCCAACCAAATTCATCACTACCCCACATTAACAGAGGAAAAAACTTCACTCTCCATAAAAGAAAAGGCAAAAACTCACAATTTAGTATTTTCAGAAAGCCCACAATGACAGATACACTCATACATATGAAACATCAAATCATCCACCACAACACAAACTTGCTGCCTTTAACTCCATGATCCATAGACTAATAAGCATTCCACTTACAAAAGAAGATTACCAGACAAAATTGAACACTATAAAATATCTGGCACAAAACAATGGCTACTCATCCAATGTAATAATGAAAAGATGACCTTGAGAGGTTGTGAATGAAAGTCATACATAATTTCACTCCTGGGTTTTGGAAGATTTTGTGTTATAAATAGGCACGGATAAGTACAAATTTTGTGTTTATTTCATTATTAATAGTTTCTTGATCATGTTTTATCATTTTGTTTTAGATTTTAATTCTTAATTCTATTTTAATAAGCCAAACACCGTTTAGAGGTTAGTTTGAGGTTAGGTTTTCGAGATTTAAAAATAAACATAGATAGTTTACTTGACTAAAATTATAACCAAATTAAAATCCTATCATTTATAAATCAATTATTATTATTGCAAGTAATATAATTTCTTAAATAGGAAGATGAGCTCAAGTAGAACACCAAAGGTTAATAATAGAAATGTAAACATAGCGGGAGTACTTACGCGTTCCCAAAACCAAAATTCAAAAACGCCAAAACCAAAAACCCCAGTTCTTCAAACTACTTTAGCCGAAAAAGTTGCTCAACTACAAAGTAGCCACACTAATTTAAAAAACCAATTAGAAGTAACTCTAA
Source organism: Nilaparvata lugens (assembly GCF_014356525.2). Classification (NCBI taxonomy): domain Eukaryota; kingdom Metazoa; phylum Arthropoda; class Insecta; order Hemiptera; family Delphacidae; genus Nilaparvata; species Nilaparvata lugens. The sequence goes on along the minus strand of NC_052518.1, from coordinate 80,454,047 downwards.
AAACGTCTGAGGAAGAAAGGCTAGGGATGGTAGAAGAAATTAAATCTTTGGAACTGATTATAAAATTACAAGATGAAGACCATAAAAAAGAAATACTAAATCTAAAAAATCAATGTAGTCTAATGTCGGAGGAAATAAAGAAACTAAAATCTAAATTTGATAATACTAAATGTATGATAGAACCTCCGTCCAAATGCAAAAAAAATAGAATCTAATCTAAATGATGGGAAATGCTCTGAAAATGGTCGAAATAAAACGTACAGTGAGGTTTTGAAGACAGCAACCAAAAATATAGCTGAGGGAAATAAAGATAGGAAAGGGAGAGTTCTGCTACTGATGTCCAGTCATGGACGTGATTGCAGTGATCTCCTTGATAAAAGATTAAAAAATAAATTTGATGTCCAATGTTTTTTCAAGCCAAGTGCATCAATTAATGCAGTTGTAGAGTCAGCTAGGGAACAAACTGAAGACTTTGATAAAAATGACTATCTAATTGTACTGGGTGGCTCAAATAATATAAATGAACCTAACTTGAATCATCTTCCTCAAGTAACAGAAAAAATCAAGGAAATTGTGCCACTCAGCAAAAAAACAAACTTAATAATAAGTACTATTCCTAATAGGTTTGATAGGCCAGAATTAAATGAAGCAATCAATTCGACAAACAAATCAATCCATAATACAATCAACAGCCTAAAAAATAAGAATTCTAAACAACTGGGGATTTGTTTTCTAAATGAAAGGCTGAAAAGACATAACTTCACTAATCATGGGTTGCATCTAAATCGATCTGGCAAAGTAATCTTTTGTAATAGATTGGCAGAGCTGATTGAAAGCCGTTTGCAATCCTCTGGTTTAAAAACAGTCAAAAAAAAACAAATAACGATTTTTTAGTAAATTGGCTCAAAACAGGGAAAGGGAAATAGCTACAAATGCTAGAGATAGAGTAGCACAAGATGGTAAGGTTTTTAGTATTTATAATCAAAATATTCAGTATCTTCGCAACAAAATTGACAGATTAGAAGTATTTCTTAAACAGGAGGATCCTGACATTGTTATTTTCACAGAGCATGGCTTAAAAATGAAGGAAATAAATCAAGTTAGGATTCCAGGCTATTCACTGAGATCAGAATTTTGTAGAATAGCTCATAGAAGTGGTGGTGTATGTATATTCACTAGCAATGCTAAACATACTCAAACTTATGAACTGGATTTTGTTAAGAGATTTTCTGTTGAGATGGATTTAGAGGTGACAGGACTAAGGTTAAAAATTGATGATCGATTTGAGGTAGCAGTGTTAGGTATCTATAGGTCACCAAATGGAGACTGGCAAAAATTTTGTGAGCTGCTCCATACACTTTTGGAAATTACAACCGCTCGTTTCACAAATGTTATAGTAGTAGGAGATTTCAATACTGATTTTGCCAGGCAGGATAAAATGACAGAGGATATTAGAGATATTATTAATATGAATAATTTAGAAATTAAGGTCCACGAATATACAAGAGTAACTCGAACCTCACAGACAATTATTGATAATATCCTCACAAATATAGAAGGTTGTAATGTCAGGTTAGGTAGCTCAGATCTATCAGATCATAACTATCAAATTTTAGATGTTAAGTTGCAGGGCCAGAATCCAAGCAGAAAAAAAACTTTTGTGAAAGAAATTCAGCAATATGAGCTAGGAAATATAAATTGTTTGAAGCAGGAACTGCTTCAAGAAAATTGGAGTAGTGTTTATAACAGTTGTAACCTAAATTACAAATATAAGCAATTCATTGATACTCTAAGATTTCACATTAGTGTATGCTGTCCGATAAAAAAAGTCAAAGTAAAAAGTAAATTAAACAAAGTAGATGAATGGATAACTGAAGATATTCTTACTCAAAGAAATATTGTTAGGGAAGCTTATGAGGAATTTAAATTAGTGAGGGATGTTCCGAGTGAGGTCAAATACAAATGTCTAAAGAAAAACTATGCAAAAGAAGTGAGGAAAGCTAAGTGTAAGAAAACAGCTGAAATATTAACAACTAGTACCAATTTTAACTCTGCTGTTTGGGAGGTAATTAATAGAAATAGGAGAGCAGCTCAAAAAGATACAGTTACTAATGTCCCTAGGATAATCGATGAACATGGAAATTATATAGATGATAGTATAGACATTTGTAACTTTTTCAATAAATATTATCAACAGGTTGCATATAATCTCCAAAAGTCACTGAACACTAATACTTATAATACAACTACATTAAATGCTGAGCCAATTGAAAAGGTATTTAAATTTCATCCATTATCAAGAGATGAGTTGTCAAGAATAATAAAAAATTTGAATAACAAAAAAACAGTAGGATTGGATGGGGTCTCAAGCAAAATTTTAAAAGAATGTGAAAATGAATTACTGGACCCTTTATTGCATCTCCTTAATACTTCACTAGAGCAGGGTATTTTCCCTGATGATCTGAAACAAGGAAAAATTTTGCCAATTTTCAAGAGCGGTGATTCTGAAAGAGTTGAAAATTATAGACCCATTAGTATTCTAAATGTAATAAGTAAAATTTTTGAAAGAGTAGTTTTAAATAGGCTATTGATGCACCTGGAAGAAATTAATTTCATATGTGATGAACAGCATGGGTTCCAAAAAGGGAAATCTACTAAGACTGCAATAGTATCCCTTGTTGAAAGACTAATAGATATAATAGATTCAGGTGAGAAGGCAGCCGCAATATTTCTTGATTTATCCAAAGCTTTTGATTGTGTGAACCATAGAATATTATTGGAAATACTAAAAACTGTAGGTGTGAATGGTATAGAACTAAAATGGTTTGAATCATATCTCATAGGTAGAAACCAGTGTGTTGAGCTTACCAAGGTGGATGGGAATGAAATAGTAAAAATTAAATCTCAAAAACTGGAGGTCCAGGCTGGAGTACCTCAAGGCTCAATTCTGGGTCCCTTACTGTTTCTGTTGTATGTGAACAAATTACCAAAAGAGTTAAAAGATCACAGAGCTCTGTTGTTTGCTGATGACACATCGCTTATCTTTAACAATTATTTATTAGATAGTCTAGAAATAAATGCTTTTACTGGAGTACAGTCAATTGTCCAATTCTTGAAGCAAAGGCAATCAACAATAAATAGTAAGAAATGTCAATTCCTACAATTCAAAAGTAAATATAATTCAGTAGAGGATAGAGAAATAAATGTGTTTGTAGAGGAAAATGAATTAGACCAAGAAGAGAAAGTAGCATTCTTGGGAATTTTATTGGACAGGAAATTAACATGGCATCCTTACATTGAGAGGATATGTAATAAGATATCATCTGGGGTATTTGTCCTGCGGCAGCTTGCTAGGCTGAATGATAAAAAACTACTGTTAACTGCTTACCATGGACTTATACTATCTCATATTAGGTATGCTATTTTAGTATGGGGTAATTCATCTCAACAAAATATGGACAGAGTGTTTAAGATTCAAAAGAAGGCACTCAGATGTATAGAGAAAGTGAATAGGTTAGACTCTTGTAGGCCTTTATTTAAAAAGCTTGGTCTATTAACTGTGCCATCTTTGTATGTATATGAAGTTGTAATGCATGTGAAAACGAGTGGTGTGATCCAAAATTCAGATGTTCATGATTATAATACGCGAAACAGAGCAGATTATCATATAATGGGTCACAATAGTAGGTTATTTGAACAAAAACCAAATTATATTGGTAGGAAATTTTATAACAAGCTACCTCAAATCTTGAAAAGTAATGATGATTTGAAGATTTTCAAAAAACAAATGAAAAAATATTTAGTTGATAAAGCTTTTTATAGTGTACAAGAATTCCTTTCAAACCTATACTAGGTTGAACTACTTAGTGTTAGAATTATTATGTAATAACATGACTTGTCTTATACTCCATGACTGGAGTCTTTAGGACGTAATCTTAAAAAAAAAAAAAAAAATAGACAAAATACTTCATAAAATGAAAAACAAGAAACAGAAACCCCCAAATCCCAACAAATATGTCACACTAACATATTTCAATCAAAAATCACAATTCATAGCAAACATATTCAAAAAATCAGGCTACAAAACAGCATTTAGAACCAACAACAACTTGAAAACCCAACTAAAAACACGAAAAATAGACAGCTCACAATTTGAAAAGACAGGAATTTATAAACTAAAATGTAATACATGCCCAAAATTCTATATTGGACAGACCGGCCGTAGCTTTAAAATAAGATAAAATGAGCACATAAAAGCAGTAAATTCAAATTCAGAATCTACATATGCAGAACATTTAATAGCCACAGGACACAATCACAAAAACATACAAACAGATATCGAAGTCCTACACATTCTTCAAAAAAGCCAGAGACTCAACATACTAGAACAATACAAAATTTTTAAACACCTCCACTATGACAAATTCAACGTATTAAATGATCAACTTAACTTCAAATCGAATGTAATATTTTCTCACATTTTGGCCACACAGTCCAACCCATAAGAGCAAGCGCCCCTGGTGTCAGGCTGATGAAGCTCCTCTTCAGGAGTGAAATGCATTCCTCAATACTCCAACAAAAGTAAGTGTTTTTTCAAATATTTACAAGTAACACAGTGTCAGAACTTCAACAAAGTTATTATATAGTGTTTCGTCATGGAAAGCAACTTCAATTTCTTATGGTTTACCACAAGATACTTTTTTATTCCTTCTCTATGTTTTTTGAAATTAAAATTGAAAAATGGCAAGATTGTGTCATTTGCAGATGATACAGCAATAGTCTTCACCAGTACTGATTAGAGGAGTTTGTTCAGCGATGCAGAAAAGGATATATTGACAGTCAAAAGATGGCTTGACATGAATACCATGAGTTTGAATGTAAACAAAACAAAATATATAACATTTTCACTAAATTCAACTGGACAACCAGAAAATCGTTTCAAGTTGAAACTGCATTCACTTTGCACAAATCATTCAATATGTAACTGCCCAGAAATAGAAAAAGTAAATAATACTAAATATCTTGGAGTAATAATTGATGAAAACTTTAAATGGCAATCTCATATAACTTTTCTGTGTAAAAAACTAAACGACATTTCTTTTAAATTCTATAAATTAAGCAAAATATTGAATATAAATAACTTAAAAACCGTTTATCATGCCATAGTTCAATCAGTTTTACAATATGGATTAGTGATATGGGGTGCTGCTTATGATGTACACATGGAAAATCTATTTTTATCATTCAAAATAATATAATAAAAACTATCTTGAATAAACCAAGGTTATACCCAACAAATCTAATTTTCCTGGATTTTGAATGATATTACCGTTTGTTTTTACCGTGAGACAACTATATGTCATAGTCTTAATAAAATACTTGATAAAAAATAAAAATATCTTCCCAAAGTTGATCAAGAACACTTATCATTTCAGACCGGGTGTAACAGAGGAATTTCAAGTTTATCCTACTAAACTTTCATTGATCAGAAGACAGCTAATTTACACAAGCCAGTAAACTGATCAATGCAATACCCTTTGACTTGGATTTCAAAATTAGTAAAAAGAGCGTCAATGAGTGGATTAAGAGGGAATATTTATTTACCTTAAATATAGCAATTTAATTTAGATTATTTTATTTTCATTTTATAGTCTTTTCTCTGCACAATATTTGTTTGATTTTTTTATGATTCTGCTGTTATAAAATTCAGTAATTATTAGTTAAATTTAACTTTAACTTTCTGCATTATTTCGAAATATTATGTTTTTCTCTTATTGTTTTGCAACTCTCACCAGCGGGCAAAGATTTTCTTTTTGCTGGTGATGCCTAGATTTTATATTTTATTTTAATTTTATTCAAGTATATGTATAAGTAATTATGCTTATTTATTCATATTTTCAATGATATGTCATATTATAAAGATTTTGTAATATGTTTTGAATATTCTAATTGGCAATAAATGAAATTGAAAAAAAATGTAAATTGAATTTAAAGACCCCTGGATTGGAGAGCTCGCTCAAGAACTGTTGTATTGTAATCTTTGAAACCAATGTATAACTTATAAACCCGAGTGTTTAAAACTTTCAACCCGAGTAATTAATAGGAAATGAGATAGGGTAATATGGCAAGGCAGAACATCCAAAGAGAGATCTGTCAATAAAAGCCATATGAATAAACACATAAATGAATAACACCAGAGACCAGATAATGGATGTGTACCTATCGACCTAAATGAGGTTTGAGTAATTTGGATCAGCGCACAGGCAGACCAAAGTTTTGATAAATTTTAGATGATAAACACAGAGAAAAAACTACACGGCATTTGCTCTGGGGAAGGCACTGTTCAAATCGTGTCAACCATCTATAATTATGTGTCAGTGAGTGCTTTCCCCAACACATGGGTGTAATTCCATAAAAATATGTTTACAACCAGTCACACCTGAATTCAATTTCTTTTTTAACGTTTTGATTTTCATAGTTATTCTCATTCCAACTCTGAACATTTCCATACATACTGTAACTGATTGTCTGATTGTATATTTCCTGTTGCTTCCACTACAAACATAATAATACTGCTGTTCGAATTTGAATGAACATTTTTATATTTCACATAGATAGGCTATTATTTCCATTGTTTATCTAATACGGAAGGGGAGATGCCTAGTCTAGTCTTGCCTGCACTTTATAAACATTTGAATTCGGAAAGATTGGAAATAAATACAACAATTTTGCCAAATCCCTGTTATCTTTATTAGCAGAAAAATATTATTCACGTGCAAATAACAAACTATCAATCATGTAAAATCTTATAAAAATGCTGTTGGCCTACACTGGAGTATGCTATCGTCATAATAATACTGCCTACTGCCAGTATTGTGCTTGTCATTCTTCAGCCCTTAAGCACTATAAATTTTAATGTTTCATTCCATTTATAGGAATAGTTCAGAATTCTGTAAATAGTTCCAAGTTTAGACTAGTGAATAATGATTAATTACTATCAGAATCTTCCATGGTCTGCCAAATTCAATAAATTGGATTGAGATTTATGTTATTCATAATGAGAGCCAAAAATTTAACAAATTTTTATTAAGGTTCTGAATAGTGCTTTTCAATTGAAATCTGGGAGATGCAATATTGGTAAATTATGGACAGCAAATGATACAATACATTTTTAAAAAATAAAGGAGCACTACTGTGTTCAACTCCATATAAGTTAATTAATTTGTAAAGAACTTGTAGATTGCCTGGAACCCTTCAATACAAGAAACAATAAATCTAAAGACATTTAAAAAACTATATAGGTACCGTAGCCTATGTGTGTATCTTTATTCCCAACAATTATTTAATAATAATCAAGAATCTTTACAAATATCTGTGAACTATCAAGGGGAAAAAGTGGTCAAATTCTCGCTCAAATTCAATTTTATAGGATTTCTAGCAAAACGTGTAATAAATTACTGGTAATGTTGATAATCCATAGGAGTTAAAAGTGAGGAAAAATAAAATAAAGTTCTAAAAGAGCGTTCTGCCTTTTGTCATAATGTGATAATTCACAAATGGTGATGATATTCAACTCTAGTTCTGTAATGATAGAAAAAAAATGGATACGGTATGAATAGATAATAGATTCTATTTTAAAATTTTTGTGTTTATCAACAGCCTCTAAATAGAGACTGATGGGAGATGAGATGAGAAATTGCAACTGAGCTTGAATTTGTAGAATCTTTTACAAATTATAGTAGTCTTGAACTACTTTTCTTAATTTATTACAAAAACATTGGAAATGTTAAGAATTGGAAAATGCACATATAAATGTAAAATGCATATAAATATGATGCATATATATATATATATATATATATATATATATATATATATATATATATATATATATATATATTTTTTTTTTATTTATTTATTTATGCAAATATAGGAACACTTTACAGTTTTATAATATTAATTAAAACAGGAAACACACGACTTGGAAAGATTATAGACACTTCTCGGAAACTTAAATTATTGTTTGGAAATTTTCGACGAGCTATGCCGTCTTGTTCAACCATGTAGGGACTCTGGGAGTCCCTAATAAACTAGGAGTCGAACAATAATATTTAAGTTTCTAAAGCTGCGTTTACACAAAAGTTATTAACAAAATGTTAATAACTAAATCCTCATAGATTCTATATTACATTGAACATAACTTATCATACACATGATGATCATATGTGTTTGTCAAGTTCCGTTTGATCTAAAATCGAATCTATAAGGATTAAGTTATAAACATTTTGTTAATAACTTTGGTGTAAACGCGGCTTTAGTGTTTTTAATCTATCTATGTCGTGTGTTTCCTGTTTTAATTATTATATGCAGATATAAATATACATATAAAATGCACAGAGTAAAGAAGGAAGTTCTATAATATTTGGTCAGAAAATTCTTTTTTTGCGTTATCTGTGTCCACTATCTGTGTTAAAAACCATTAATTATGCATTAGTAAACTCTAAATTGCAGTAAGGGGTTACATTATGAGGAGGTACTTATTATTCATCTGTGAAACCACTGTTTGACAGAAACAGTGTGTATTACACAAAAAAGTTAGAGTAATGCTGTTCAAAGGAAGTCGAGAACATGCTCAGCCCCTTTTTTCTCAACTGCTTGTGTTTCCTTTAGGACATCATGTATTTCGTGAAGTGCTTTCTATTTGAGAAGAGGTAATTAATTATATGATTAAAGTGATCAGTATATATTCTCAAAGATTGCGGAATACCCAGACAACTATGATACCAAGACCATACACAGAGGCATATAAAAAATCATTTGACTCACTCTTATTTTTGTTAAAATTAAGTTTGGTAACCCCAACACAATTTTAATTACAGGGGTACCATACATTATTGTTTCTTGTACCATACAGTAAAATAATTATGTACTGTAGTAATATATGATTGTGTAACATAGAATTACTAGTAGTTCTGTGAACAGTAGACCTCACGCAGTTTTCTCATCCACAATCTGATGTTGTATCTGATGTCACCTGTTCTAGTGTTGATTGAGTTTAATCACAATTCACAGTTGAATCATAATTTTACTCTTAAAAACTGTTGTTGGTTTTCTCCAAGATCAAAAACTCACTTATGTTAATAAACTCAGTTCACGTTTGAATTTGTATCCCATATGATAATTTATCCAGTTCCGTGATAATCTTTCCATCCGATAGAAATATTTCTCAACTATTTTAAAATTAAAATTTTTTCAATCAAGAATATTATAATTTCTTCGGAATTATTCAGTTCATTCAATCATTTTTTATTTAATTTTCAATCACCTATTGAATTTGTTTTTCAAATGTGGGAATATTGGTACTGCATCATGAAAAATATTGAAAAATAGACACGGCCAGACATCTGTGCCTTTAATGAATAATGCACTTATCAGCTTATTGATTATGAATAATTCTATAGTCTGATTGATCCTATCTTCAAAGTAGATGATATATATAGTGATATCAGAGTATGGAGGAATTCCTTTTCTTTTCATATTATCCTAAAAATGCAAAATTTCAAAAAACCTTGTGTATACATCGACGTGCAGATGAAAAAGGAATATTCCTGCCAAATCTCATTTAATTCTATCAACGTGTTTGGCCGTAATCGCGTTACATACAGACAGACAAAAGCAAATCGAGTTGAAATCTTTGAAACATAGACCTTACTACGTTCGGTCAATTATATGTATTGTTTCGTTTTTAAGAAATATGAATTTTCAATATTAGTTTTTTTAGCAGAAGTAGTTTGTCATTTTTAGTAAAATTCAATAACTTTCTCAAAAATTGATACTTTCAAAAGATTTTTTTTATGCAATCAACATATCGTGAAGAAGTTATCCTCTAAATCTCATGGATTCAACTCTTACCGAATTTGAAATGTTGTCCGAAAAATTATAACTTTCGGTGCTCAGATCTCGAAAAGTAATGATCGGAAAATGATATACAAATCGAAAAAATTTGAAAAATATCACCAGTAGAAAGATTATTCTTAGCCTTAGCACAGCCTTAATTTACTGAGGATGGTTGTTGGTCCAGTCAATATAGACATAAAAAAGGGGGGGGGGGTGTGCTTGCAATTTATATTGTAGTTCTGATTTTTCCATATATTATTTGGGTACAGTACATAAGAAAAGTCCAGAAATAATTTCTTCTTGCAAAATTTCCTTGTGCTAGAAGCAGGTTGGCCCAAAAACCTCGTATTTTCGGCTCATTTTCCAGTTTTCAGCTATTTCTGCCAAACCTCGTTATCGGACAGCAAACTATTCTATCGCCTTTTTTTCAGATTATGAAATTCTGAATAAAATGAGATCATTCGGGAATCTCTATCTCCAATGAGTACTGAGTTATGATTTTTCAAAAATGAGTGAAATTTGAAGAAAAAAATCAATTTTGATGAATTTTAGTTTTTGATCAACAATATCCTCCGATTGTTACCATTTAGATGTATAATTCAAAATCCCTCTGGGCGTATTTTTGTGGTCTACAATCTGAAATCAGGTGGAGCGTCTATCTCGTATAGATTTCCAGGTACACATGATAACAATGCTCCTTGTATTGTGAAAAACACCTAATTTTCAGCTTCAACCATCATCACCAACTACATAGTTCTCACATTGATATTTCGCACAATAACCTAAGTTCATAAGATCATGTTCTATAAAAATCACCTGTTAGATGCACTTCATTTCGGTATTTCCTAGTGGAGAGGCACGCTTTAGGATCAAAATTTCAAACACTTATAACTTTTGACACAATGCTCAGATTTCATCGTACTACACTTTATTCTTCTCGGCTCGTCAAGGCGATCCAAAGTCATGCATCATAAGTCATATTCGGTTGAAAAATGGAAAATTTATTGTTGATTTTACTTAAGCCCATAATCCAATACACAAAAATGGCCAATTTCTATATTCAAAGCTGCATGTCTTGTGAAATATTTCTGATAAAATTTCCAAATCCAGTGAGGATGTGAAATTTTTCCCCCTCTACCCATTCCTATAAATAATACTTTCGATTCCGATACAATTGGAAAGTTACAGAAGATTTTAAAAATTGCGATTTCAGTTTTAAAATTTTTTTCGTGATTTTACTGTTGATCAAGAGTTTATAAAACAAGTCTGATACATCATAGAAACTCACGATTGATTCCAAATTGTAGATAAATTCATCCTCTACGAGCTCAGTTGCCTAAAATTTATCTTGAATCACTTTCCCCAATCATAGAGCTGCCAAAACCGTTTATATGAGAAAAATATCTACAATTTCCGGATTTTTTTCAACAATCAAATCTCACTTTACGAACATATTTTTTCATGAATCGTACACAGCAGATGAAAGAGAATATCCTATTGTACATTTCAAGATCAAGTGATGATTTTTATAATAAGGGGTTACCGAGATACATAGCTCTGAATATAGATATTGGCCATTTTTTGTATATTGGAATAGGGGCTTAAGTACACTCAACAATAAATTTTCCATTTTTCAACCGAATATGACTTATGATGCATGACTTTGAACGGCCTTGACGAGCCGAGAAGAATAAAGTGTAGTACGATGAAATCTGAGCATTGTGTCAAAAGTTATAAGTGTTTGAAAATTTGTAATTTTGATCCTTGAGGTGTCCTCAAGCGCGCCTCTCCACTAGGAAATACTGAAATGAAGTGAAGTGTTTTTCACAATACAAGGAGCATTGTTGTCAGGTGTACCTGGAAATCTATATGAGATAGAACGCTCCACCTGATTTCAGATTGTAGACCACAAAAATACGCCCAGAGGGATTTTGATTTATACATCTAAATGGTAACAATCGGAGGATATTGTTGATCAAAAACTAAAATTCATCAAAATTGATTTTTTTTTCTTCAAATTTCACTCATTTTTGAAAAATCATAACTCAGTACTCATTGGAGATAGAAAGTTCCAATTGATCTCATTTTATTCAGAATTTTATAATCTGAAAAAAGGCGAGAGCAAAGTTTGCTGTCCGAATACGAGATTTGGCAGAAATAGCTGAAAACTGGAAAATGAGTCGAAAATACGAGGTTTTTGGGCCATCATGTATATAGCACAAGGAAATTTTACATGAAGAAATTGGTTCTGGACTTCTCTTATGTACTCAAATAGTATTATTATAAAATCAGAACTGCAATATAAATTGCATGCACCAATGTATATAATGACTGGACTATATAGACCTATTTTAAATTCTTCAAGATTTCAGTGGGTCAAGTTTTCAGTTTGTCAAGTTTTGAATTGAACCTTTGCCGAGCATGGTTACCTACATGTAGTTCAAGAAAAAGCTCACTTTTATCACTCTGATAAATTACCTAAGATAATAAATTACGCTAATTGAACGAATGTTGGCAGAGAAATTATAGGCTATAGTCCAGGCGCTGGCTTACATTGAGCATACATGAGAGAAGCAGAGAATTTGACTTCGGATTATTGTTAGGGGGTCTTTAGTGTATATGAAACTCGATGTCGTCACGTCCCAGGGTGGTCGACAGCTTGGGGGGGAGGGGGGTAAGTTGTAAAAAACGCGCGCTTATAAAATCGCCTGTCCTGCAGTTACTATTCATAGTACAGCTTTTAATTTTTTCTCAAAATTATGTACACATGACTGGCTTTCAATGTGGTCCTGTACATTTTTGAGATAAACCGCATAGTTTTTCCGTAAAAAAATAAAATATCTCGAAAAATGTATTTTTTTATTATGGACTTTTTGTTATTTCTCGAATATTCAAGTCATTAGCCGACTTAGAGGAAAATGCTACCAATAAACGTTTTAGGCAGTTTCTTCCCGAATCCAATGATATATATAGTATGGGGGTTACGATCATAGATGCGGCGGTGGGAGGGGGATAAGTAGCACTGTTACGCTGCGGCGCGGTCCTCCCTCATGATTAATGCGCGTAATGGCCTGTCTATCGCATCGCTCCTACTAGTCTATGCATTCAAATTATGTATTTCAGGAACGCTATCTTATGTATTTTCGGTCACTGAACACGACTCTCAAGCCTCAATAATTGATAATTCTCATCATAATATACAAATTATGGTCAAAATTACAAACTTCATCTCATTATCATTATTTATGATTACATTGTAATGATAAACCATCTTGTTAGGAATCCTATTGTGTTTCTCAGTCGATAAAAAACTGACATTCCATTAAGAGAGAATAATTATTCGATTTAGTTCAATGATCACTTTGGAATTGCGAAAGTCAAGTAATGGAGTAAGTTAAACAAATATAGGCTACCCCATATAGAGCACCGTATAACAGGAGTAAAATATTTTCTTAATATAAATTTACAGTTGAAGCACAAATAATGCCAATTACTCCCATGTGATATGACTAAATATTTGATTACAAAGGAAATACAACTCTAAAGCTGCGTTTACACCAAAGTTATTAACAAGATGTTAATATAACTTAATTTTTATAGATTCTATTAGATTGAACATAACTTATCATACACATGATGGACATAGTCTATGTGTTTGCCAAGTTCCGTTCAATCTAATAGAATCTATAAAGATTGAGTTATTAACATTTTGTTAATAACTTTGGTGTAAACGCAGCTTTATCATCTGATTTCTGTAACTTATATCTATGAATAGATACTTTTCATCTGGCTGAGTTTGACTGATTGTCTTGGAGTGGTACTTGAATGAAAGTGGAATGGGAGATATCTTTGTTGAATTTGATATATTTGGAGAGAATACTGTTGGAAATCTATTGAGGGGAGATCAGTATTATTAAGGTGTGAGAGCAAGCAATCAATTCAATGAAACAACTACCAGGACTCATGAACGGTTCAAATATGAGAGATTGTCAAAGTATATTTGAAAGAAGTCAGGAGCTATTTGTGGATTTTTTTTTAGAATCACAATGCAAAATCAATGACTACTTGAAATTTATGACTGATTATTGTAAAATAGTTTAAATTATCTTAAATTGTATTCATGCTCATAAGGAAGGACTCTGGTATTGCACATAGAAACTGTACGAGAAAAGATCCCATAATTTTTTTCATTGAATCACACAAACTATGTTATGGAGTCTGTGTTATATCTAAAAAATTCAAAAAAATACCCATAGAAGTAGAAGATAATTTCCAATAAGGAAACATTAACTCTATACAGTCAATACATTGACACTCTGTCAAAATGAAACCTTGAAAATTTAATAAATGTGACAACCGATCATGCTTTGGAGCAAACAGTAGTAAGGTATTGCTGCTTTTACGCACCAATCACAGAGCAGTATTTTAATTAGGGGGCGGAGCCTAATCCCCCAGGGGGCTCTAAACCCTGCCCAAATCCCCCGCGCTCCGCACGGGAAAACTCCATTTTCTAACCCCTTGCCTGGACCAGTTCTCCCACCGATACTAAAACCGCCATTTTATTTCAAGTATTTATTTGAAAAAAACAAATTTATGGGCGTACCAATTGCAGAATCCCCCTCCAAGCAATCCCCCACACTTCGCGGACCCCCCCAGCCTAAACCAAATCTCCTCCTCCTACTGAAGACCACCATTTTTGTTCAAGTACTTATTTTAAAAAAATAAGTAGACACTTGCAAAATCCTCCTTCCAAACAAGTCCCCCCCGTCACCCCCTATGCCGCTGCCCGCCGCCGCCCGCCTTTAAGCTTAATGTTTTTTACTTTTTCATACACTTACGCTCAGCTAGATCGAATAATGCTTCCCAGAGATCATTAACATCAGTTATTGTCATAACTGGACATTCACAGCTACAGCCATAATGAAAATGACCATAACCATCAATCACAATATCTAGTAAATCATATATTTCGGATAATATAGAGAATCTTGAATTGTTTGTATTTACATTGTTTGAATTTTGATTGTTATGCTTAACCTCCTTACTGTCAGTGTCATTATCTAAACAGTACTTTGAATATCTTACACTATTTGCCAGTTCATTAAATTCATCAAATGTTATACCCATTAGAAGCCTTGATAGCTTTTTGAACTTTGAATAGCTAAAGCATTGACTCATAATTTATAGGTTATGTATGCACTAACACCTTTTGTAGTTAACACTGGCTGAATTCAGCAAAGACTGAGTGAAATACAGCTTACTTTCTTTTATATATGCTTCTCTTTCCACCTGACTGTAGGATGAAAATGAATATAATTTGATAGTATATAATTAAATTCGAATATTCACTTTATCCATGCAGTAAAAAGCGCAGATGTTGAAGTTTTAAAGTGCTTCATCTCCATCTCTAGCTAAATATTGATAGATTATCTATAGTAGACTAAATATTTACTAAATATCTAGACTAATATAGGAATATCAATTGTTAACATTTAACTATGAGACAGACCTACATCACTGAGTTAGATCAGAAATTAGAGAGCAGCAGCAGCAGCAGCATTTCAGCTCTACTTATTAAATCTTTGTTGCTTCTGTTACTATATACAATCGTTTTACTATCATTGATGTAGTTGTTAGATCGGTTATTTTTTTTTGAGTAAAGACTGAGTAAAATACAGCTTACTTTCTTTTATATATGCTTTTCTTTCCACCTGACTGTAGGATAAAAATGAATATGAATATAATTTGATAGTATATAATTAAATTCGAATATTCACTTTATCCATGCAGTAAAAAGTGCAGGTGTTGAAGTTTTAAAGTGCTTCATCTCCATCTCTAGCTAAATATTGATAGATTATCTATAGTAGACAAAATATTTACTAAATATCTAGACTAATATAGAAATATCAATTGTTAACATTTAACTATGAGACAGACCTACATCACTGAGTTTGATCAATTCTAAGTAAAATAAATCAATCCAGTTTAAGTTAGTTTTGAGTTCCTACTATTGCATTTCCAAGTGAATTAAAGATGGTTCATCCTCTCTATGTTCACATTTCATTACATACTTTCTACTGTTAAAATCATCCAAAGTTGCTGCATTCAATGTTGATAAATACTTCTCAGGTAGATAAACATCATGAAACGAATACGCGCCACTCTTCTTGTTAATTTCATATAGTCTCATTACAATTCTAACTCCACACTTTGTTTGTGCTAATCTTGCTTTTTGTATCGGATATTTGAAATCAGGTTTCAAATCATATATTTGAACAATTGGAATATCCTTGTATGATGTTTGGTTGAATTTTGTCAAATCAAAAGAAAGATTGTCCTGCATGATTGAAAACATGTTCACACACGTACGATGTTGAATGTAGAATGAATAACAATTTCAAGTTACTGACTTCATTCCCTCAATACTCTTCCCCCACTACGTACACTACGAAGACCTGCACAAACATGTTCATGAACAGTCAATGAACTTCATCATTGTTTATAGATGACATAATATTATTTAATACCGCATTTTCTAATTTTAATAGTTTATTCACATTTAATTTAAACGGTCTATAATAACATAAATACTCGTTAATGTCATTAATATTCACTGTTGATGAAAAAACTGATAGTAATTCCACTAATAACGTTGTATCTCGATTTTCTTTTTTAGCTTTACTGATTGAATTTTCACATATATCAAACCAATCTAAATGTTCGTGAAGTTTACTTTCTAAATTATCTTCAGCTGCTAACCAATTTGCCGGATTCATCCTGACCGATGTTCAATAGCACACTGAATCATCCTATCATTTTCAGCTCTATTTATACCAACGGAACCAAGACTGAAAAATTTACTGTATTCGCACCACTATTAAGATGACATATTCTGGCTCTATGCATAAACAGTTCATATCCACAATAAACACAAATTACTTTACTACCATTGTAGAAAAAACCCTGTCTTGCATACTTTCTTTTTTTCTCACTATTATAAAAAGGACAACTTTTCATAGATCTCATCCTCTCGCTCTCACACATATAATCCACATGTTGTTTACACATTACTTCTGACTTTATTAGCAATTCTGAAAGATAACGATTAGCGCTGAAAAGCGCACAACGTCCATTACCAACCGATCTATGTATTTTACAAATCTCATTACACCAACTACTTTCAATTTTTTTATAATCCGGTCTTTCAAAATTATCTGGTATAATTTCAACATTAGCATGAAATTTCTTTAAAAATTCCATCTTCTCTCTACCCTTAGTATAAACTTTTTGATAGTTTTGTAGACAACTTTTGATAATATCATCTGAGTATTCAGTATCTCCCATCTCCCATTTTATCTTATGATGATAAAATTCCAGCCAAGATACATCACAATATGATTTCCATGGAAGTTCTGATTTAGGAAATGGTGGTTTGAAATGATATAAAACATATATTTGACGTGTATCAATAAGTGCAAATTCTTTTAGAATAAATGAATTATCCGAATAATTTTTAAATCCATGAAATTCGACCACACAGAAAGTTGTAATATCTGACTCACCTGTTTCTTTCAATACTGCATTCTCCTTTTCAGCTTCATTATTAAGCACCTCATCTTCTTCAATCAATTTGCTTTCTGTCTCTGTTTGCGAAGTGTCTTCACTATCTAAATTACACTGAACAGCACGAGAATATGTTTGTCGTTCTTGTTTAGAAATTGGTTTAGAATGATGCATCTCATTAAATGAACTATTAGTACCGGTATAGTAAGCTGAAAGTCTATCATAAATATCACCCTCTTCTTCCTCCTTGATCTTAACTAGTTCTCCCATCTTCTGCAGTAGCCTCAAGAATAATGCTGTTGATGATGAATCAATGGTGTGTGTATCACCATGTCTCGTGAGCAACTACTTACTAACCTTCAAACTTAAACTTATTTACTGATCTATGCGCACTCTGTTGTGAAGTTGACAAACCTACACATACTATTAGAAACCTATTGCACTTCTCTTACAAGCGATGTTAGTGGTTTATATTCCATTAATGTATCACTTACAAGAATACAATATGCTGTTGTCAAATTTGCTTCTGGCTTTTCAAATCCAATTTCTACTCTAACATCAGTCGATATCTTTAGTGATCTGATTGATGTGAACAATCTATTACAAAAATCGGTGTTTCATCCTTAAACTTAGCAAAATCAATTGCATTTCCATATTCAGCATTTACCGGTAAATTATAGTACGATAATGCAAAATCTAGGAACGTTTTATACATTAACTCTTTACTACCCAAAAAATGATCATAGGGATAATACTGAGAGTTCAAATAAAGTTTAACATTATGAAGATGACAAAAATCAAATTTCGCCATATTAGCTTTCATTGTTAATTTCCTATTTGTTTGAAATGCTGAAATCACGTATTTTGGAATGTCTGCTGAGGAGGTTGTTCTGATTGTCCAACTATGCTTCTTTGTTAAAGGAAGAACTGGGTATTCATGAATCTCCCATTTCCTGAAAGCTAATTTTAATGGTCTGTCTGCATCAAGTATTTTCAGGAATTTTAGTCTTCTATGATTTTCCAGCTCAATATATGGCATCTTCCATACTAACTTAGTCAAAGTTATTGAAACTCTCTTACCATCTGCTGATTCAATACAATTTATATCTGATGATGATCTAAGTAATACAAGCTCTTGTTTTAAATTCAATATTACATGTTTGAAATCCTCGAAAAAAGGAAGAATTAGTTTTAGTGGTACACAAAAGCTGAATTTATTATCAGTTAATGTATATCCTTCATGATCAAATCCTGCTAAATGAAAAATATTCTTATCAAATAAATTTTTCAACAATAATGCTTTTATTGTAGAAGTTATACCAACCAATCTTGATTTAGCTATAGATGTACCTGCAAGCTCATATCTGATTTCATCAAACAAATAGCCAATTGCATTACTTATTAATTTATATGTTGCTGACGTCTCAGTCACAGCATCCGACTTATCATCTTTCACATCCTTTCTACAATCAACTCGACCTTCAATTAATAGAAACGAACGACATGGAAGACAATAAAGATCCATAGAATTTATAGGAATTCTCACTTCATCTGAGCATTCAAGTTTTTGATTTGCATATGGTCCATGTGTATGATACTCAAAATTTGTAATATCATTGTAGTAGTGTACATCGCTTTCTACATCTAGTATCTCACTTATTGCCGCCATTGACAAAATTATAATTAACACAAAATCCTAATCTCTCTAAAATGCGTGCGTTTTTTGATGTTAACGGCACAGAGTATGAACTCTTACTAATCAAGTCTCCACCATTGTATCTATACATTAACTTCTTTCTTTTTTTAGACACACCCCATTTAATCGGTTTCATATTTTGTCTTTTCAATCCAGTCTGATTTACAGGTCTATATTTAGAATATGCTTGCGAATTGTAAACAATAAAGCCCATGTTAATACTGTTTTTTACGTATATGTAATCTTACTGTTATTCTATCACCTCTAAAATCTAATAAACTACCGTTCTGGTCAGTGATCTTTACGCTAATGGTTTGAAATTTATGTGTACATAAGCTTACATAAATTATCGGATTCAGTGTTTCATTGATCAGATAACCTGGTGGCACCTTTGGTAGGAATTCATATAAACTATGTGTTTCTTTCCCATTAGCATATGTACTACACACTAGATTACATGAAACTATAATCAAGGAAATATTTGATATTGATACTTGATTTTTCGAGTAATGCCAAACATTTGGCACTAAAATCTCTCTATCAAAACCTAATATCGGTGCAATAGAATCTTGCTGGCTTAAATCAATTGCTTTACTCGAATATATTTCTGTTTTTAATGTATTGTTATTACCTATAATTTTTAAATCATTAGATTCATCACTTATGTTTAATTTTTCTTTTAATGCTTCTATAATCGTATCAATCTCATATGATCCTGTTTCCAGTTTCACTAGATTATCACCGAATTTGAAACTAGAATTCTTTCCTTTCTCTACATTAGGTATTGAGTTGAAAGTCCACAAATTTATTAAGCCTATCTCCCATTCAGTTTCGCTTGAAAGTTCTAGTACTTCTGGTAAAGTTTCATAAAGCTCACTCGTATTTGATGATAATGTTATAACAACCATTTTATAGATCCTTCTCTCAGCATTCAACACTTATAACTGATTACAAAGAAACAAGAGACATAGATGTCTGCATATATTTGAAGTATATGATTGTACCTGATCAATATTATAATAGATATTAATATTCTTTTGTTTACACCAGTAATCTACTAACATTTTCGGAGGCTGTAAATTCCCTATAGGATCAAAATAGTAAACATTATCTGCTATTTTATGACAGGCTACCCAATGTGATCCAACTCCACTATCTCTATCCAAATTTACTATTATCATTTCATTAGTAAGTACTGTATCCGGTAGCTTGTTCAACATATAAACACCGCGTAATGGTATTTTTAATAGTTTAGCTAAAATTAGCAAATCAAAGTTTGATAATGCTTTATCTAACTTTAAATAATTCATTTTCGTGTTTTCCTAAAACACATTTTTTTTTAACTTTTCTCCTTTTCTTTTTCTTTCCTACTAGTCCGATTGCACCAAATGGAATATGTGTTCTTGCTGTGTTCAATAACCTACCTCCTCCATAATACTATGGATATGGCTTTAAATAATATCCTCTTCCTTTTACATGTGTTTTGAGTTGCTTAATAGTCTCTTTACAAATTAAATCACTTTTCATGGTGGATGGTTTTCTCACTGAATACCTTTCACTTTTTCTTTTTCTACCTCTCCTACCTATACGATGAATACCAGAACCAATAGCTTTCTTAGTCTTCATTGCAAGATTTACCAAATAACTTGATGCTTTCTCAGGAAGTGGTGTACTTGAATCTTTAAAAATTTCCCAAGCTTTATCAGCTAATATACCATCAGCTTTCGAATGTGTTTCGTTATCGCTGAACTGACTGTAGGCTATTTCATGTACCTTACACGCTCTGTCAAATGAATTTATTCCGGGGTCACCTCTTGCTAATCGCTTTTCCAACTTGGTGCCAGGGCCACAATACTGGTATGAAAATGGATGAATTTCAACTGGTAAAATATTGATCCCTTCATTAATTACGCTAGATGCAATACTACCGAGTTTAGATAATAATCCACTACCAATAATACCACATTTATTGAATTTTTTAGACTTGATATGACTATGCAAACTAACCTTTCCTTTACATCCAACTTTAACCATACTATTGCTTAGACGGTCACTGTTACACTAATCAAAACTAGAAACTTACATTCAACTACCTAACTTGAAAGAATGACATTCATAACATCTGCTAGTCATCTTTCAATTTGTAATACAAAACTGTTTCGTTTTGTTTAAAAGTAGATCAATATTAACATCAATAACATCAAATTGTGGGTTTACACAATTGTTGATTACATTATAATTATTATAAAAGTTACATATATTTCGATAGGGATCAATCAATGAAGAATACCAGTCATTAAGCTCATTTTCAAATGATTTAGATATTTTCTTGATACCTATCGCTGAAATAATACAAGATTTTGAATAAAATAAAGTACTAGTCTTTGTTTTTTCCATATCTAGCAAGTGTTTAGAAAATTCATCTGATTCAATATTGTCGCTATCTTGAATTCTATTGCTATTATTTGTTTGAAGCGATATATTCAACTGGAGTATATTTGTAAAATTTGATGAAGCCAAGTCACACCTACAGACTTTATTATAATTTGCATATAATAGAATAATTATTGCAAACCAATATAACATTACAGTGAAAATACAAATTATTTTTAATAAATTGATTGAATATGAAATTTTGGTTTTAGACATGCTATTATTTTCACACTCATCAGATTCATTTTGTAATAACATTTTGTGTCTGAACTACTCAAAGCTCTAACTAAGACTGGTAAATGTAAGTTTGTTAAATTCAAATATACAGTCTTTACTAAATAGCAGAGTAAGAACTAGCTATTGATCTCACACACATGTTTGAACATGCAAGTGAAGTGTTGATTCATTATTCAGTATACGCATTGTTGCTTAACCAGTCATCATCTTCTTATACATGTTCAAACATGTATGTGAAACGTTGTTAGCAGACTTTTTGCTTTTACTGTTCAATACAAAAAAGTATAAATATAAGTTCAGATCAGGAAAATCTTCACTCCTTAGTGATTCTTCAAGAAGGAAGCAACTACTTTAAAGTGTTAACATCATAATCATCATCATCACTAGCAGGACTGTAGCAGTAATCAACTCTATCATTAATTGAAAGGTGAGTGAATAATCTACAAATTAAATTTAAACTCGCTTTATTTCAAATTGAGAAATTTTGATACAAATATTGATTATATCTTATGTATGAAACAGATGTGACATATCAACACAGAGGTTAAGTTAAATCTAAAAATTTTGATACAATTGTTTATGTAGATGTAACTATCTTTTTTCTGTTAATAAATTCAACTGTACTCAAACATATGAAAACAAAATAATGTCACAATTTATCAATCAATATTTTCATTCCAATACAAACTTCCTTCGTATTTTCAATTTCTAATTAGAACTTTAACACATTTAAATCTGAAACAAGTTTTTTGTGTGTGTATATTTGAAATATGAAATAAATTTTGTATTTGTTATAGCATTAGATATTTACTACTAATTTAAGTTGAGAAAGAGTTATATTATTAAGTTAGTTTATGTAAATAGTTTCAGTAGTTTATTGATTAAACTTACCATTGGCTGATCCATAGCAACGTTCTTGGTCAAATCAGTAGTGCTAGTAGATGAAATTTTCATCAGATGGATACTATGATTCAAATCAAAACTTTGGGTGCTTCTATACTAAAAATTTTCTCCTTCTACACTCTGAAATCTAATGGTGGGATATCGTCTTCCGTAATTCTAAAAATTGGAAGGGGTGTATTTCATTACCTTGATGAAAATAGCAAGGCTAACACATCCTTGTACTTAAATTAGAAGTTGTATATGTTAATGCTACTTGTAAGTACAGTTAAGCCTATGTACTGAATTTCCGGTCTTTATGATATACATGATTATACTGCATTCAAGTACAGTGCATCTAA
This sequence comes from Nilaparvata lugens, assembly GCF_014356525.2. NCBI lineage: Eukaryota > Metazoa > Arthropoda > Insecta > Hemiptera > Delphacidae > Nilaparvata > Nilaparvata lugens. The sequence continues at coordinate 80,430,980 of NC_052518.1, read as the reverse complement.
CAAAGAAGTCGATATTGCTTGTCTCTTTTCAACGTGAAGTTGAAATCATTGATACGAATGCGTTCACCTCGCTCTGCATGTAATACAAAGAAAAGGATAGAACTAGGAAGAACATTGTTCATCAGCTAACCAGAAATGTGGGAAAAGGGAAAAATTTATTCTCTTCCCATTCACAATAACATATAAATAGAATCAATCGTATGCAACCCGATTTCTCATTTATTCATTAGACTTGATAGTATAACAACTGTTTAGAACATCGTATAGCTTTGAATTCATTGACAAGTCTTACATCATACATTAATACTTACTCTATTTCTTATTCAACTATAGCTTCAGTAATTTCAACTATTTTCAAATTTATATTTACAGTAAGACATTGAGAAACAGTAACAATCATATCGTATACACGAACGAAGCAGTCGCCTGATTCAGTAAGCTGATAACAAGACTTCCCCTCCCGTCATCATCATTGCAGTTAGCGCGAGTCAGAGAGAATCGAAGAGAGTTTCGACTTAGCAAGAGAGAATCTACTCGACTCCAAGAGAGAAACTACTCGACTCCAAGAGAGATTCAACTCAGCTCCAAGAAACAGTGCTTTAGTATCAACAAACATTCAGCGTGCGCGTGTTATCACGTCTTCATTAACACAACAATCTCAAAGGGTGAGTGTTGAAATGATTGACTTTAAAGTTAAGCGGGTCACTGCTATCAATAGCAATATTATTAGATATAGAATAAGCTTTAGAAATAATGAAGTAGATGTAAGTCTAATTTTAAATCAATTAAAAGATAGAATTTTTAATATTTTACTCAATGAATCTGCAAGGTTTTTTGGGTGTATAAGATGGTATCTTGCTATTAAAGTCGATCTGATCAAACTTTTAACATTAAATGATGATGGAGAACATCAAGTAAAAGCTGGTGTTACTTTCCACAGTACATCACAAAATATTATTAATATTAACGAGAATATTGATGAGTTAGACAATCAATACATTTTTTGTTGTAATAAAATATATAACTCTTTAGATAAATATATTTTAGAAGGTTCTGGATGGTGTATTTCATAAATAGAATATCTTGACATCAACTTTATGAGATATAATCTAATTTATGGCTCAAATCCGAGTTATATAAAAACACCAAAGGAGATTTTACAAAAAAGAGCTATCATTAATATTGAGAATTCAGATTATAAATGCTTTCTTTGGTGTATTTTAGCTTATTTACACTATGGTGAGTGTAGATTAACTGTTAATAACCTACAACAATTTGAGCATACTTTGAACATTAATGGTATAAAATTTCCTATCAATGTACATGGTATTAAAAAATTTGAAATGTTAAATAAAGATATATCGGTTAGTGTGATTGCTTATTGTATGACAACTAAAAAGTTTTATCCATATAGAATTTCGATATATAAGGAACGTAAACATAATATCTCATTACTTTTACTAATTAATAAAAGTGATGTGAAGAATTTGCATTTCACATTAATTAATACAACAAAGAATAAAAATGGGCTTTCTCGTCTATTATCCTCATTAAGTTCAAATCATAAATCTGTTCATGTATGTCAGTTTTGTTTTCATCGGTTTACAAGTGATAAGAATAAAAATGTAGATGAAAAGCGAATTTAAAATCACATATAATTACTTGTTCTAAGTATGGTGAACAGAAAACGTCACTTCCAAAACCGAATAGTTATAATTCAATCATTAAGTTTAGAGATTATAGTTTTATGCTTCGATTTAAGTATAGAATATATGCAGATTTCGAATCGTTCATTCTTCCAATTGATAATAGCAGTGATGATGATGATGATGATGATGATGATGAACATGTGAATTATTCGTTCACTAAAAAAACCAGTAAACATCTACCATGTTCTTATTCTTTCGTAGTTTTAAACTACGATGGTGAAATCTATAAAGGTCCATTTTTATATAGAGCTACTTATGTTGGTGAACCAATTATTGAGAGATTTATCAATGAAATCGTAGAAATAGGTGAAGAATTGTATAAAGATCTGATTATTAGATTACCGATGGAGGATATAAGTCAAGAAGAACAAAGCAGGCTTCAGCAAATGAAAAATTGTGTAATTTGTGATGCTGAGTTTTGTGAGACAGATGTGAAACATCTACATCACAATCATTTTACATCAAAAATTTATGGTTATGCACATGGAAGTTGCAATTTACTATGTCGTATTCCGAAATACATCCCATGCTATTTTCATAATATGAAAAATTATGACTGTCATTATTTAATAAAAGCATTATCTAAAAATACGAACAAAATAAAGTGTATTGTTCAATCATCTGAGAAATTTCTATCAATAAAGGTAGGTCATATCAAGTTTTTGGATTCATTTAATTTTTTGAGTGCATCATTAGATAATCTTGTGAAGAATCTAGCATCAATTGATACAAACTATGAAGTTAGGTTTAAACGAATGTGTACTATATTCAGCGAAAAAAATCAGCGGGAATGCTTTTTAAAAAAGGGGTGTTATCCTTATGAGTACATAGACTGTGTAGAAAAATTTGCAGAGACTTCACTCCCATCCAAAGATAAATTTTATAATAGTTTAACTGGGAAACATGTAGATGAAACAGATTATGAACATGCAAGTAGAGTATGGCAAATATTCTCTATGAAAAATCTAGGCGAGTTCCATGATACCTATTTGATAAGTGATGTCTTATTACTCTGCGATGTTTTTGAAAATGCAAGAGAGATTTTTTATAAACATTATGATCTCGATATTTGTCATTTTTTGAGTCTTGCACATTATTCATGGTTTGCAGCACAGAAAAAAACAAAAGTCGAATTAGAATTACTCACTGATATTGATCAGCATTTATTTTTTGAGGATAACATAAGAGGTGGGTTATCACTCATTGTGAAAAGATACACACTCGCTAATAACAAGTATATGTCACATCTTTATAATGATAAATTACCCTCTAATTACCTTCTATATATTGACGCTAACAACCTTTATGGCTGGGCAATGTGTCAGAATCTTCCTTTTAATGATTTTAATTTTTTAAGTGATGAGGAAATTGAAAATTTTGATGTTAGAACAATATCTGATGATTCAGAATATGGGTATGCTATACAGTGTGATTTATCATATCCAGAACATCTACACGATGCTCATGATTCTTATCCTCTTGCACCAGTTAGAGATGAAGCTCCAATCGATTTATTTTCACGTTATCAGCAGAAAACAAAAGATTTTGAGATAAGCTACAAGCTTAGAAAAAATGTGGAATGCGCAGCTTTGTATCCGGTAGATATGATAGGAGCTTCCTTTCCAGTATGTAGCAGTGTTAATGCAGGAGCTTCCTTTCTAGTAGATAGTAACGAGACTACGTGTTATGCGAGAGAAAGAACAGACCAGTCGAGTAATGAAGTATTTAGACGTAAAAATTGTAAACTTTTAGCTCATTTTTATGATCTTAAAAACTATGTTTTACACTATTGTGATTCAAAATTATACTTAGAACTTGGTATGAAGCTAGAAAAAATACATAAAATCATAAAATTTAGGCAAAGAGCATGGCTAAAAGATTATATCGACTTATCCACAAAACTAAGACAAGAATCAATAAATAGTTTTGACTCATCACTTTATAAGGCAATGAATAATCATCTTTTTGGAAAACTATTTCAAAATCAACGTAAACAGTTAGATATTCAATTAGTTACTGACGAAAAAAAACTGGAAAAACTTGCATGTAAACCATTTGTTAAGAGATGGATGATTTTTGATGAAAATGTAATTGCGATTGAATCTAGAAAAAAGAATATAGTACTTAATAAACCTATTTATGCTGGTTTCACTGTTTTAGAATTAAGTAAACTGAATATGTATGAGTTTCATTATAAATCAATGCTTAAAATGTATAATTATGATAAAATACGATTACTAATATCGGATACTGACAGTTTCCTCTATCAAATTTTCACACCAGACATATATGCTGATATAAAGTTAAACTCATATTTATTCGATACTTCTGAATATCCTACTTCACATTTCTGTTATTCTACTCAAAATAAGAAGCAACCTGGTAAATTCAAGGATGAACTATTTTCTCGAATTTTAATCTCTTTTGTCAGATTAAAATCTAAATTATACAGTTTTAAATATATAGATAGCATAGACAAAGATGGAGTATCAAGTATGAAACAGAAATGTTTGGCTAAGGGAGTCTCTCGAATAACCATAGCACAGAAATTGAATTTTGATATTTATAAGGATTGCTTGTTCAATAGAAAGATTCAATATGAAACTTCTAATAATATTAGATCATTTAAGCATGATATTTATCAAATAAAACAGTCAAAAATCAGTTTAAGTCCTTTCGATGATAAAAGATTCATTATATCTTCAAATTTTATTGAAAGTAAATCTTGGGGTCATAAAGATATCAAGAAATTGATGGATCAGTATGAATCAGATGGTTCAAGTATTAAGGTAGGTCTGGATACAAACAGTTAGGACTAGTCTACTTTCAAAACAAGGAAAACCAGTTAGTTATGTAACCTTGCTAGAAGGAAGTGCATGGTATCGAAGTGAGAGTGAGTTCGTAAACATTAAAGCGAACCTGATTTAGCATGGTCGACCTTAACTGAAATAAACTTATTCGTAACCTTGTTAAAAATAAAATCTAGTATATGGTATAAGCCAGTTTATATTCAGCTTTGTAATTAGATTGCAATGAGCTCACATATACGTAGTAAATTAGCAGATGAATTACACGGACTTGCACGTCAGAACTTTCAGAGAAGAAGTTATGAAATAAAGAGTATTAATGATCTTATTCAGGCAGATATTGTAGAAATGATTCCTTTACACAAATTTAATGATAATTATAAGTATTTTCTTTCTGCTGTGAATGCATTTACTAAATTTGCTTATGCAATAAAATTAAAAACGAAGAGTGCTGAAGAGGTTAGTAAAGCATTGGAATTAATTTTTAAAAATAATCCCAAATTAAAAAATTTTCAGACAGATATGGGGAAGGAGTTTTTTAATGCAAAGGTTTCTGAACTCACCAAAAAATATAAAATTAATCACTATCATGTTTATTCGCATATAAAAGCTGCATTAGTAGAACGTTTAAATAGAACTATTAAGTCTAAATTATACAAAAACTTTACTATAACTGGATCATTAAGATGGATTGACTCGTTAGATAAAATTGTTAAAGATTATAATAATACAGTACATTCCGTTATAAAGTTAAAGCCTTCTCAGGTAAGAAAGAAACATGAACGTCAAATTCTTAACGAGTTGAATAAACGTAAATTGAAAGCTTTAAAGGGTAAAAAGATAATCAAACCACGCTTCAAAATCAATGATATAGTGAGAATTAGTAAACAAAGAGCTATATTCGATAAATCTTATACAATTAATTGGAGTCCAGAGCTCTATAAAGTTATATCAGTTCATGCAAGCATTCCACCTACTTATGAATTGGAAGATTTAAATAATGAAAAAATCTTAGGTAAATTTCATGAACAAGAATTAAAGAAATCAGAGCTAACTTTAGATGAAATGCAAGTTTATCTTGTAGAGAGAATATTAAAGAAAGTTGGAAAGCGTTATCTCGTAAAGTGGCTCGGTTTTAGTGAACCGTCTTGGATAGATAAGAGTCAATTACTAACTAAGTAAATATTTTACAATTGATTATATACGCTGATCATTCTAACTTATAGTTTAATATGTTTTCAGATATGACCTGTCAAACGGAATCATTTGATGAATATATAAGCTCAGTATATATTATAAAAAGACATTTTAATGAATTACATAAATATGATTCTGTTTCTTTAGAAAAAATGCCGAGAATACAAAGTTATCGTTGTGAACTAACTGAACTATTGGAGACGCATCAGCAATTATTGAACCAGTTAGCAGAAAAAGGATGGACAAATATGAAATATCTAACATTTGTGAGAGACTATGAAAAATTAGGAGTTTGGCATAGTGATAACTATAATCATATTTTAGTTTGTGATTTATATGGTACAACATATGATGATTACAGAGGAAAAGATTGGCCTGATTCATGGAGATATGATTGTGCACATCTTAAAGAGTCTATCGATAGAATTAAAAAATTTATAACAGAAAAAAATAAACATTTAACAAAAGAACAATTAAATGAACTTATCTGGAATTTTTTATTCAATTGTTCAGATGAGAGTGGGCTAGAACAAGATTGATAGCATATTATGTTTAATTTCAGATTGGAGATGGATTCAATTTCATTTGATAAGAACTATTTTTCGAATAAAATTGATAAAAAATATAGATGTTGTTATTTCGAACTTATTGCCAAAACAATATTAGAATTGAATAATTTCGGAAAAGACGGACTAACGTTTGTGGAATATTCAACATTTATAAAACCTGGTAAAAGTGAAGAACAGAAGTCAGAACATATAAGCGTATGTTATATTATAAATAAGAATATAGCTGATAGACATCGAAGATGTGAATTAAAGGAAATTCCTGAATTTTGCTATTGTAATTCATTAGGTTGGTTGAATATTCAAATGTATTATTCCATTGATGATAGGTTAACAGATAAAAACATTGATAGTGTAAGATTTACATTTGAAATTATGAAAATGTGTGGCGAATCAGCAATGTTGTACAAACTATAACTTTAACTTTTTTACAGAAATCATGATGAACTCGTTAATTGAGGAGAGAATAAAACTATTAAATACTGAAGCTTTGAATGTGAAAATTAATTGTAATAATAATAGTAATACTTGTAGAGGTTTAAGGAATAAATGTATTAGTTGTAAGTTACGAATAAATAAATGCAAAATTATTATAACTATTGACAAAAGTTTGAAAAATAAAGACGATATTGTACAAATTTTTGATTATCGCATACCATATTTGATGAATATAAACTATATACTTGAATTATGTAAAGAATTATCAAAAATAAATGCTGTATAATGTTTCTCATTCTATGTTGATTTATTGAATTAAACCAAGCTACTCTAGTTGTAAAGGTATGTGTAAGTTAGAATAATATATGAAGCCGGTTTAGTCTGATTAAGTATGTACACATATAATTGATTGAACAGTAGTAAGGAAGTCTTCATACTAACAACATAGAATATTATGGTAGAAGAGAAAGATATTTCAAAAAAAAATAAAAATGGATTAGCTATTGTCGACTTTGATGAATTGGTTATTAGTTCTTGTTCCACTGAACAGGAAAATAAAAATAAACATGGAAGTTTATTTCCTAGCAATGTTAGAGCATTAATTGTAGGCCCATCAGGATGTGGAAAATCGAATCTAGTATTGAATTTAATTTTTAATACTGATGGACTTAGTTTCAGTCATCTATATCTATTCAGTAAAAGTTTGAAACAGGATAAATACATATTTCTGGATAAAGTATTTTCTAAATTAAGTAGAGTTAAGTTTATTAAATCAAGTGATACGATTAATATTCCACATCCAACCAAAATAGCAAAAGATAGCTTAGTTATATTTGATGATCTTCAAACAAGTAACCTACCAATAATAAAAAGCTATTTTTCAATGGGAAGACATAATGGAGTGAATACGCTTTATCTTATTCAAAGTTATGCTTGCATACTGAAGCATTTACTGAGAGATAATGCTAATATTCTGATGATTTTCAAAATGGATCCTTTAAATCTAAAACTAGTTTATCGTGATTTTGTTAATGCTGATATGGATTATAATAAATTTAAAAACATGTGTACAGAGGTATGGACTAAGGGAAGTCATTATTTTGTTTCTATATTTACAGACTGTAAGAAACATAATGGAAAATATAGAGAGAATTTAAATGTTTTTATAACAAATTTTTAACAAATAGAAATTATTCTAATTAAGTTAACACTATCATTGATAGGCTTCAGTTAATAACAAACCTTCATAAGGTAATGTTTAAAATGGGTGATAGAAAACATATACATGTGAAACCAAATAGAAAAACTAAGAGTCAAGGAAGGAGAAATAGAGATAGGTTAAGTCAATTAGCTAATAATAATATAATCAGGAGTAATTTGAATGCTGATAATCGATTGGAAAATCAGTTACAAAGTTTGAGAAATTCAATAATCAAAAAATATAATAATCTGAAAGGATTACAATCAGAGACTGCAGTTAACTTGAAGAAAAAATACGAGCCAATAATATCACCATTAGAACAGATTAAACAATCTAATTTGGAAATACAGAGACAATTTGAAGAGGATAAAAATCGAGAATATGGAATCAGCGATGATGAGAATGTATATGAAATCTCATCAGATGAGGGAGGAGAAGAGGAAGAGGAAGATGAAGAGGAAGATGAAGAAGAAGAAGGTGAGAGACATAGTTCATTTCGTATGAAACAAGAGAGGTTTGAGCAAGATGAGGGAGAGGAATCGAATAATGGGGCAGAAGATAGTAGAATAGTGTACCATGAGACTAGCTTTACTCATAAATTAACACCATTAAGCATCATGTTAGATAAGTATATTAGCAAGTTTCATAATTTGAAACGTAAATCAGTAATGTATGGAATGCAATTTGATAAGTATACAAGTTCTTACTATATGGGTAGAAAGATACCATTAATATTCAATAATGATTATTTATTTATTGGAGAATCAGTACAGCTTAAAATTAAATTGAGTCAAGGTTTGCTAGAATTACTATTTAAAAGTAAACCAGATATTAACCTTATTAAAACTAATGATCTCAAGAAATATGAAAGACTATTATTGTTTACAGACGCACATCTTACCTCTAGCAGTAATTTTAAACGTGTAAATGGTATGAAATCAAAATTAATTCAAAGACTACTGTTTCCTACACCGCAACGACAAAGTTCGCGATTAAAGAAAGGTGAAGGTTTAACTTTTATTAAGAACATGAATCCAAACCGTACTTATATTTATTGGGATGATGTAAATGAGCTTATTTCAAGGTTAGACTTGTTGATGAGATCGCAACAGACAGGTCATGATAGTCATCAAGTCGAGATCGCTAGTATTGTTGAGGAACTACGTGAGTTCGGATATATAATATAAGCAAGATTATAATAATGAGTATTGATAAGTTTGGACGAATGCTTAATAACAGGAATTCTGTTAATCAGTATAGAACTAATATAATAAATACAAGTAATTCTGAAATAGATCTGCTAGAAAAGGAAATTAAAAATATTCAGTTAAACTTTGAAGCAGCTGTAAGAGATTTGTTTGATAGTGAGAAATCAAATTTAATATCAATGAAAGAGTTTAATATTGAAAGAGCAACATTGGTAAGCTTGGAAAATTCAAATACAACAGTAGAAACAATCAAAAGTATTTTTCCAGAACTAGTATATGAAAACAGAGATTTTCAGGATAGATTGAATTCAGCATTTATCAGTAATAGCGAGAAATCAAATTTTATATCAAGGAAAGAGTTTAACATTGAAAAAGCAACATTTGTAAGCTTGGAAAATCTAAATACAACAGTAGAAACAATCAAAAGTATTTTTCCAGAACTAGTATATGAAAACAGAGATTTTCAGGATAGATTAAATTCAGCATTTATCAGTAATAGTGAGAAATCGAATTTTATATCTAGGAAAGAGTTTTATATTGAGAGAGCACAACTTGTTAGTATTGAAGATTTAAATACAATGCTACAAGTTGTGAAAGATAGCATGGGTGATATTATTTTTGATAACAATATTTTCATAGAAAAACTCAACACGGAAATAATTAAGTTCGCTTATTATTTAATTAGTAAGTGTCTTACCGCATCAAAAACATTTGATTGGAAGATTCTACAAGCAAAGGGGCTACCAGATTACCATATAATAAATGAGTTTTTTAAAATGATTAACATTTCAGAACCTGAGGTGAAATATGATGAAACATTTTCGAATAGACCGCTCCAAACTAGACTCTTGAAAAGATACGATGATTATAACAAGCAGTCGACTCTAAACAATAAAAAGACTAGAGCTTGATGCAAGCAAAAAACTGAGAACGTGTTTGACTTGACAGAGAAGAAGAAGAAGAGAGTAGGGTAGGTCAGTATTGATGTGAACAAACTTGCAGTCTGTCTCAGCGTCAAAACAACATTCCTCCAGAACAGGTTAGCGTAAACAGAGTTTCATTCATTGTAAAAACAAAATTTAATACATGCTCCTTCTATAGATAAGAAGAAATACTACAAACTTTCTGTTATACACTCTTTCTGAAGCAAGGAACAAAACCAATCATCTACTTACATTACATAGTCAATATTCGGGCGGCGGGCAGCGGCGGGCGGCAGCATAGGGGGTGACGGGGGGGACTTGTTTGGAAGGAGGATCTTGCAAGTGTCTACTTATTTTTTTAAAATAAGTACTTGAACAAAAATGGTGGTCTTCAGTAGGAGGAGGAGATTTGGTTTAGGCTGGGGGGGTCCGCGAAGTGTGGGGGATTGCTTGGAGGGGGATTCTGCAATTGGTACGCCCATAAATTTGTTTTTTTCAAATAAATACTTGAAATAAAATGGCGGTTTTAGTATCGGTGGGAGAACTGGTCCAGGCGAGGGGTTAGAGAATGGAGTTTTCCCGCGCGGAGTGCGGGGGGATTTGGGCAGGGTTTAGAGCCCCCCTGGGGGATTAGGCTCCGCCCCCTAATTAAAATACTGCTCTGTGATTGGTGCGTAAAAGCAGCAATACCTTACTACTGCAAACCCTCATTCCATCATCCAAAACTGAGTGAATGGAATAGCTAGTTCTTCAAAGGCTTTCCCAAAATGGCTGCTACTATATAAATCTTCCATCAAAGATATTCTGTTCAAGTATGTTGACATCTTTATGGATATCACTGGAGATTGTGAAGAAAGTCATCGAATGAAGTAAAACAAGAATAATGAGAGATGAGAATGATTTTCAGAAGCATAACCTTCTCAAAAGAACAGAACATTTTTCTTCAAGACTCTGATGGACAACAGAATCTGCATAATGTTATCAATGGTCTGGAAGCAAGTGAAGAAGTGTGTGATTCTCTTTTGAACGTATAGAAAGAAATAGTTATTCGGTCTCCAACGAATTTTATCTGAACATAGTTGTGGCAAATTGTAAAAGTGTATTCTCACCTATAAAAAGAAACAGAGTTCTTTCATTCTCCACGATGCAATCAAACAAAAATCCTAGTCTTAGTTAATTCTAGAACAAAAAGATCTGATCTCTGTATTTTTACCAGGTAGCTGTTTAAAGATAATTCAGCATTGAAGTTTTAGTGCAGCATGCATTTCTACAATAACCACAATCTCTGTCAACATCTCATGGATATTTGAAAAAAAACTCTTAATCTCACTTGGCCCATGAAATTGTAAGTGAAACTAGTTGTGGATTTGACTAGATCCCTAAATATCGTTGACAAATTCGCATAATGATGACATGGCTCTCCTGAATTCAACTCCTACTTCACTTTTCAAAACTTCAATACGCTGCAAGATTATGGAAACTTTGTGATGAGAAGAGTTATGAAAATTCTCAATAAAGATGGAGTGATGCAGGTGGACATAGCTTTTCATGTCTATGGTCTAAAATCAAACAAAGGTACGGTAGTGAACATATTAGAAGCAGCAGAGTAAAAGAATCACTCCAATAATATGCTCTCCAAACCATCGAGACTTGATTTCTAAATCTGTGGCAGAGATTTATTAATGTGACATACAAGAATCTATAAAGGAATAATCCATACCTTAGCTAAGTGCAGGAATACATACATTCATTCATTCATTTGTGGATTATATCATATAAATATGTTTGGGGAAGAATAACAGGCATGGCCCAAAACTATTCGAATCCACAAATTTTGATACTGAATAACTTGTTACCATTTCAAAACAATCTGAACGGGAATACCATAATGGATGAATCAATCAAAAGTTGGTGAAATATCATTATAAAAATACTGTTCCTCAAAATATTATATTTCTCAAAAGTTCACGACAAACTGAAGATTCACGAATGATTAACATTTTCATTCTAAACATAATCATTATGATAATGAATGAATGATGAATTCCATTTCCACCATGAAGAACTAAGAAATTCCACAAACATTTCATGGAAATTAACTGACCACTATATCAAGTAAGCGTGGCCAGTGTGTAATTAATAATTTAGCCTGCTGCACATGACAATAAACTAATTTGAAATAAAACATGAACACATATAAATATTATCATTATTCAATCGTAATATATTTCTTGAAACCCAAGTTTCGTTTATTTCAAACAGTCATTTCTTAGTTTCCTTGCAGACTGAGATGAAGTTTTTAATTTTGACCATAATTTGTATATTATGATGAGAATTATCAATTATTGAGGCTTGAGAGTTGAAAAATCGTGTTCAGCGACCGAAAATACATAAGATAGCGTTCCTGAAATACATAATTTGAATGCATAGACTAGTAGGAGCAATGCGATAGACAGGCCATTACGCGCATTAATCATGAGGGAGGACGGCGCCGCAGCGTAACAGTGCTACTTATCCCCCTCCCACCGCCGCATCTATGATCGTAACCCCCATACTATATATATCATTGGATTCGGGAAGAAACTGCCTAAAACGTTTATTGGAAGCATTTTCCTCTAAGTCGGCTAATGACTTGAATATTCGAGAAATAACAAAAAGTCCATAATAAAAAATACATTTTTCGAGATATTTTATTTTTTTACGGAAAAACTATGCGGTTTATCTCAAAAATGTACAGGACCACATTCAAAGCCAGTCATGTGTACATAATTTTGAGAAAAAATTAAAAGCTGTACTATAAATAGTAACTGCAGGACAGGCGATTTTATAAGCGCGGGTTTTTTACAACTTACCCCCCTCCCCCCAAGCTGTCGACCACCCTGGGACGTGACGACATCGAGTTTCATATACACTAAAGACCCCCTAACAATAATCCGAAGTCAAATTCTCTGCCTCTCTCATGTATGCTCAATGTAAGCCAGCTCCTGGACTACTAGTCAACAGAGTCGAAATCAATCGAAAGACAAAATCCTTCAACCACATTGACGTTGACAATAATTTGTGAATACACAATATAACTATTGTAGAAAGTTAGTCAACTTTGTTACTTTCACTATCTTTTTTTTCACTATCTTTTACCAACTAAAGTTGATATTGCTCTAGTTGATTATAGTTTATTTAGAACCCTCAACGGTGCTATGTAATATTTCCGGAGAAAGTAGCTATAGAAATACAATCTTACTATCTATCACCTGTCGTGAGTGCGCAAGAGGGACCTGGTATTTCTCTTGCACACCCTCTCTCTTTCCTTCAGTGGTTCAGCGAAAGTTAACAATGTTTTTCCTTATCCTTGTTGGTTTCTGTCAATATTGTGAAAACTAAGCTTAAGAATTGTCATTTTCGCTTAGAGGATTACCTCTAATAATCGACAATAGTGCAGGAATGTTGTCTATTCTACGGATATTATATATTCCAGGAAGAATAGCAGTATTTTCCCTTGTCATTCGGCAGTAATTACATTGAGGTGTGTATCAACCTTTTCTTCTACGGTATAAGTTAGAGCTGATGAATGACTTTTGCGGATATGAGTATGTGCCCCCCACTCCCCAAATGGAATTGAATATTTTTTGTGGTCGGATCAGCCACAAACATTAGCTTGATATTGTATAAGTCGATAAATATATAAGGGATGAGGAAATAGTACAATGATAATTATTATTATGAGCTGAACAGAGAGGTCTAGTGAGTTGGGACTCAGATATAGCAGAAGACTACACATATCACTTCAAAGTTAGTCAACTTTGTTACTTTCACTCTGTAGCTTATATTGGTTCTAGTTGACTATTAGTTTATTTAGTTTCTTGTGTGTGGTTGCAAAATGAGACAGCCAGCCGCTGCTGCAGTTCATATCCTTGAACAACAACAGCTTTTTCTAGGGCTCCCTCAAAATTCCCCAGTTATGATCACCGGGCGTAGTTTTCACCTGCACAGGGGAACACATACTACTTATATTTGGAAAAACTGTTTCATGTTTAGAGGTATAAAGAAATGCTAAAAAATGTGGAGAAAAGAAATTGCAAATCTGATGTAGACTACTAAAAAATTGATGAATATTGTATGTTGATTTTGCAAATGCACAATTAAATTTGTTGAATATTTATACTTGGATACTACACAAAATTCATTCTAAATACTCATAATCATTATCAATTAGAGTACTAGTATATAAGTGTAACATCCAATTGCATTGCAATTGACTCTCCTTTGCCAAATACCTTATATGGCTGCATCCACATACTGTATGCGTAACTGGGGGACGATGACAAACTGGGCTGACGACAAAGTGGGCTACCGACAAAGTTGCACGCTGTCAAACTGGGCTGGATTCCTTAGAGTGCCAGTTTGGCGGTGCATGCAACGACAAACTGGCACTCCTCAGATTTTGTCACCAGATGACAAAGTTGCACGCCGTCAAACTGGGCTGCATTATTTAGAGTGCCAGTTTGGCAGTGCATGCAACAACAAACTGGCACTCCCGAGATTTTGTCACCAAACGACAAAGTTGCACGCCACCAAACTGGGCTACTTTTAAGTCCTGATGTGATTAGTTTATACATGGGTGTTTTACAAACAGAGGGTCAATGATAAACTGGGCTGACGACAAAGTGGGCTGACGACAAAGTGGGCTACCGACAAAGTTCCACGCCATCAAACTGGGCTGCATTCCTTAGAGTGCCAGTTTGGCGGTGCATGCACCATTATCATGTATTATATTATACATTATCATGTATAATGTACCTATGTCTTCTGCAAATACAAAGAGTACTCTGTCTTCATAATCCCAGCATGTATCTGTTTGTAAAACACCTATGTATAAACTAATCACATCAGGACTTAAAAGTAGCCCAGTTTGGTGGCGTGCAACTTTGTCGTTTGGTGACAAAATCTCGAGAGTGCCAGTTTGGCGGTGCATGCAATGACAAACTGGCACTCCTCAGATTTTGTCACCAGACAACAAAAGTTGCACGCCATCAAACTAGGCTGCATTATTTAGAGTGCCAGTTTGGTGGTGCATGCAACAACAGTACTCTTCATATTAATTTGCAGAAGACATAGGTACATTATACATGATAAATTAAAAATAATTATAACAAGGAGGGGCCCCATAGTTTGAGAATTTTAACCAACCATTTTTTCACATCGCATGATAACTGATTCTTCTTAGGCCTCCAAGGCAGTTCAAAAGTAATATGTATAAAAAATATTGAGGATGAAGACTTTGCAAAAGTTTCTGGGTTATCTTCAAATTAATGTAGTTGATATGATTTTTATCACAATTCATATGCCTACTCCAACAGAATTGTATGATAATGTTCTGCTTACATGATCTGAAATGTGTCATAGGCTGCTAAACTCGTATTTTCAACTCCAAAAGCTTCTAAAATTGATTCCAACTAGCAAACAAAAATATTCTGATAGACTACAATATTCTAAACAATCTTCATTTCTGATGAATTTCCATTCATTATTGAATGAACTAGGCAAATGTGACTTTCAGGTGCTGAGAATATAATGTAGAAATATCTCTCCAAACACCAATTTCAAAACAATCAGTTGACAATATTGCATCTAAAGGTGCATACAGATTTACGCGCCGCAAACATGAGCAATTCACTTTTAATCAGCTGATGCCAAGCTGTTTATATCTATATCTTACCATTTCTGTAAAAATACAGATATAGTCAGCTGAATAAAAGTGAATTGCTCATGTTCGCGGCGCGTATATCTGAACGCACCTTAATAGCCTACAAGCTCTCACACTGGAATGTGTTTCGAACTTACAATAGTGAAGCACTTACAGTATGGTAGAACAATAGAAGAACTTACAATATGGTATATTCATTCCATGCCCATACTCAGTACTTATCGATCAATCTCCATTTGTCATCTGTAAATACTGCCTCTTTCTCACCCAATTACAAATGCAGTGATAGCACCCCACCCAATGACCGCAGGGTATACTCAACCTGCTGGCTTCATATTTTGTGCAAAACAAACAGACATTTCGCCCATTACCATTACCATTAATTCCTCTTGCTCGTTCAAATCTGCCAGCAGGTGAGTAACTTGCTGATCGACAAACTCTGCGGTACACATCTCGAAAGGTGTGTTTGGGTTGAACGATTTCACCACAAACCTGTCCTCCTTCAATGATTCATCAACCAACTCATTCTGATTTTCAAGTTGGTTTGTTTCTGTTTCTTCAGTCGTTTTTTCATGAAGAATTCCTACTGTCCTATTAAAGAACATTATGATCAGACTTTAAGTAAAACAGAAGAGAGGTAATTATGAATCTATGAATGAAATGAGAGCATGAATGCACCAAACCCTACCATGCTGGTGACCTTATGCTGATGTATCATTTATTAATGATGACGGAAGCCTCCATTTAAACAAATAGAGAGAGAGAGAGAGAGATGAGATTGATTGAGTACTTTATTTATGTAGATTACAATACGAGACTGGCTTTTACACTTATATACAATAGCTTACAATACAGCAAAATTATAGATGAATTTACATAATATAGACTAAGAAAATGATTATTGAACTGCATATGATATGAAAGAAGCAATTGGTGATAGCTATAGATGATATTGTTATGCATCTAAATAAATTGGTGGAGCTTTGGACAAAGAATGTCCATTCTTTGGAAAGAATATACAAAATATCCTTCCCACTAACTCTCTATCAAAGAAAGAGAGAAGGGGTGAGTGTGTGAGTGAGTGAGATATTGATTGATTAAATAATTAGAGCGGAGTTATGACTCATGTTCCTCTCTGCCACTCAATCCTAAAGCACGTTCAGTGTGTAAAGTGTGTGCCTAAGCATTGGTGTATTAGTTTGTGTCTGTGTGTGTGTGTGTGTGTGAGTGTGTGTGTGTGAGAGAGAAAGAATGAGAGAGAGAGAGGAAGTGAGGGAGAGGGTATGAATGAGAGAGAGAGAGAGAGTGAGTGAGTGAGAGACAGTGTGTGAGAGAATGAGTGAAAGAGAGAAGAGTAAAAGAGCGCTAAAGAATAAATCAGTCAACGTCCTAAATAACAATACGAAAATTACATTGACCCATGTCAGATGGACTACACATCTATAGAACTAATCACTCACCGGAAGCCCTTGACTAATTCCGTTTTGTAGTTTCTGCAATCCCTCCCTGTTTGGAACAATATTCACAATTCAGGTAGCTCACAGCTTATATGGTCGTCCTTTTAATCTTTGAAGCTCCTTCATGAAGTCTACCAGATCTACTCTGTTAAGTCCAATCACTATATACACTGGTGCATGCAATTTATATTGTAGTTCTGATTTTTTAATATATTATTTGGGTACATAAGAGAAGTCCAGAACCAATTTCTTCATGCAAAATTTCTATGTGCTAGATACAGAGTGTCCCAAAAACCTGATATTTTCGGCTTATTTTCCAGTTTTCAGCTATTTCTGCCAAATCTCTTAATCGGACAGAAAAATTTGCGGTCGCCTTTTTTTAGATTATGAAATTCTGTATAAAATTAGATCATTCGGAACTCTTTATCTCCAATGAGTACTGAGTTTTGATTTTTCAAAAATAAGTAAAATATGAAGAAAAAAATCAATTTCAATGAATTTTAGTTTTTGATCAACAATATCTTACAATTGTGACCATTTAAATGTATATAAAAATCCCTCTGGGCGTAAAATCATGAAAAAAATGTAAAAACTGAAATTTCCATTTTTAAAATCTTCTGTAACTTTCGAATAGTATTGGAATCGAAAGTATTATTTATTGGAATGGGTAGAGTGGGACAATTTTCACATCCTCACCAGATTTGGAAATTTTATCAAAAGTATTTCACAAGACATGCAGCTTTGAATATAGAAATTGGCCATTTCTTGTATATTGGAATATGGGCTTAAGTACACTCAACAATGAATTTTCCATTTTTTGACCGAATTTGACTTATGATGCATGATTTTAGACCGCCTTGACAAGCCGAGAATGAAGTGTAGTACGATGAAATCTGAGCATTTTGTCAAAAGTTAAAAGTGATTGAAATTTTTATCCTTAAGGTGTCCTTAAGCGCGCCTCTCCACTATGAAATACTGAAATGAAGTGCATCTAACGGGTGATTCACATGGATCATAATATCATGAACGTATGCCATTTTGCGAAATATTAATGTGAGGACAATGTGGTTGGTGATGATGGTTGAAGCTGAAAATTTGATGTTTTTCACAATACAAGGAGCATTGTTGTCAGGTGTACCTGGAAATATATGAGATAGAACGCTCTACCTGAATCTCAGATTGTAGAGCACAAATATACGCCCAGAGGGATTTTGAATTATACATCTAAATGGTCACAATCGTAAGATATTGTTGATCAAAAACTAAAATTCATCAAAATTGATTTTTTTCTTCAAATTTCATCCATTTTTGAAAAATCAAAACTCAGTACTCATTGGAGATAAAGAGTTCTGAATGATCTCATTTTATACAGAATTTCATAATCTAAAACAAAGGCGGGAGCAAATTTTTCTGTACGATTACGAGATTTGGCAGAAATAGCTGAAAACTGGAAAATGGCCGAAAATATGAGGTTTTTGGGACACTCTGTATCTAGCACAAGGAAATTTTGCATGAAGGAATTGGTTCTGGACTTCTCTTATGTACCCAAATAATATATTAAAAAATCAGAACTACAATATAAATTGCATGCACCAATGTATATAGTGACTGGACTTAACAGAGTAGATCTTGTAGACTTTATAAATGATGAGCTTCAAAGATACATTAAAAAGGGCGACCATATAAGCTAAAAGCTACCTGAATTGTGAATATTGTTCCAAACAGGGAGGAATTGCAGAAACTACAAAACGGAATTAGTCAAGGGCTTCCGGCGAGTGATTAGTTCTATAGATGTGTAGTCCATCTGACATGGGTCAATGTAATTTTCGTATTGTTATTTAGGACGTTGACTGATTTATTCTTTAGCGCTCTTCTACTCATCTCTCTTTCACACATTCTCTCACACACACTCTCTCTCTCTCTCTAATTCACACCCTCTCCCTCACTCCCTCTCTCTCATTCTTTCTCTTTCACACACTCACACACACACAAATTAATACACCAATGCTTAGGCACACACTTTACGCACTGAACGGGCTTTAGGGTTGAGTGGCAGAGAGGAACATGAGTCCTAACTCCGCCCTAATAAAGGCAACTAATCAATCAATCAATATCTCACTCACTCACTCACTCACTCACTCTCTCTCTCTCTCTCTCTCTCATTTAAAAGAACAGTTATACATAACAGATCTTATACATATATTATTTATTTACGTATATTTTTAATCATTTCAGTTAATTAATAGTTCCATTATTATTGCAGTTAATAATTATATTCAAGAGTTATCACTTTTCCAGTCGATTACCACAGTAAATTCAGTTCACTTTAGGATTTCAATTTGACTGATTGAAGATAATTAATTTTTAACTTTTAAATCACCATTCATCTTTAATTGCTGGATAGATAAAATCTGAGTCAGTCTTACATCTCCTTCAACAAAACATTGCCATTCAGTCAAATTCATAAATAATTTTGATGTCTACATTGCATAATTATCTCTGTGTGTGAATGAAGAGTAGCATCTAGATTGTCATCTAGTTGTCCATCGCATCCCGTTATCTTGATTACGTCTCTCTTATCTGCTCCCTCCGTTCTCTGTTCTATTTTTTCCTGATACGTAGGGTTTATCTTCACAGCAAGAGTACATGATAACAATATCGTTATTTCCTCTCCTTTTTTCAAATCATGTTCTCGTTCTCCTCTGTGTCACAATCAAAACGATTAACCGCTCATTTTTTGTATTATTATTTTTTCTCAGCATGCAGTTCATTATCTCAGTTTTGTTCTATATTTTCCTAATCAACTACACTATTTCAGAATCGTTTTATAATTCATAAAGTAACATCACTTAATCTGTCCTACACTTTTCTCTCTATTCCAACATTATTTTTTCTGTATTTTTATCATTATGATTAGGCTATTTTGTTTTACTGCATCTTCCCTCAAAACTTTTGTTCTTCATATTAATGGCTGCTACCAATCCACTATTAATTTTCTTATATCGTGATAAATCTCATTCAATTAGAAATGGTAGTAAATTGAGCATTTATATAGCTGAGAAACTTCCTTTTTTCTAATATTGAGTCAGACAACTCTTTTTTCCCCTTCTCTTTCATTCATAATAATTATGGAGCCGAATTTCACAGGCCAGTTACGAGTAAGATCATTGAGTATTCTCAATCTCAAATCATTGCATGCATTCCAGTTTTGTATTATTTTTTCAATATTATAATGTTGTTATGTTGTATAGGTGTTGGTGTGAATGTGGTAGGTTTGTCTTTTTTAAACTTGAATCTTTTAAGCTGCCTAGTTTTTGCCTTCTTCTTGTTCTCTGCGTCATCAATGCCCAATCTATTCTACAACTTGAATGACACAGCAGTATAACGATGCTGCCGCACTGAGCTCCGGCGAGCTGCTTAGGCGGGCGGTCACTCCATTTCCCGGCCGACTGAAGATTGCTCATGTGAATGCACAATCCCTCCTCTGTCACATTAACGAATTCAGGCATGTATTCGGAGGCCAGGATTGTGACGTTGTCTTGGTATCGGAGTCTTGGCTGAAACCTGACGTTTCAAATAGGCTTGTGGAACTTGATGGGTATGTACTCCTTCGTAACGATCGCTTACATAAAAACGGTGGAGGTGTTGCTGCGTTGTTAAGTGCGCCTTGCTGCCGAGTCATAAGTATTCATCCGATTCATCGATTCCAAATAGACCCGAATACATGTTTCTTGAAATTAAATCTCATAATGTTAAAATGCTGATTGGAGTATGTTATCAACCACCTCATATAGGATTCATGAGTGACTTTGGAGATACTCTGTTGCGTCTTATGCTGCTGTACAGCCATGTAGCTGTAATGAGAGACTTTAACACTGACTTACTAGGACGTGACACCTATCCAATGACAAGACTCAACTTACGACTATGTTTTATACTGGTGGCATGACCCTGCTTCCCCTCCAGGCGACTCATCATACCGCTACGTCTGATACGCTCCTAGACCTGATTGCTGTTTGTGATAAGCGGTCGGCTGTTGGCCATGGGCAGATCCCTTTCCCTGCGCTGTCTGCTCATGATATGGTTTACCTTGTATATGGCTTAAAAAGTCACAAACAGAAGCCAAAAATAATTGAATACAGAAATTACAAAAACATTAACTACCATGAGCTATTCAATGAGGGGATGAACTGGCAAACCATTTACACAACTAATGATGCTAATTATATGGTGAATGAGTTGCATAATGGTGTATCCTATCTATCGAATAAGTATGTTCCACTTGTGCAGCGCAGAGTAACAAGGGATCCTGCTCCATGGATTTCAAGCAAAATACGTCGGATGATGGCCGAGTGCGATCGGTGTAGTAGAGTTGCACGACACACAAAGAGCTCTGTGGATTTCAATAGCTACAAGCGAATGAGAAATTTGTGCAAGCAGACCATCAGAAATGCCAAATCCAGATATTTACAAAATCTGATCTCCTCTGCTGGTTCATCTGCTTGTGGTGTAGACTGAGGTTTGTTGGAGTTAGTGGAGAGGGGGGCGGGCCTGTTGTGTCTCACTCACTGGACAATCTCAACAACTTTTTTACTGACATACCTGTTGGCTTAGATTGTGCCCATGACTACATCAACTCTTTGCCAGCTCAAGTAACTGGAGAGCCATTCTACTTTTCAGGTGTCTCAGCAAGTGATGCTTTGACTGCTATACTGAAGATAAAGAGCAATGCTATTGGGGCTGATGATCTACCATTAAAATTCATAGAAATTATGCTTCCCCTGATACTTCCCTTCATCACCCACATCATTAATACATCTCTCATGACTTCAGTTTTTCCTGAAAATTGGAAGTCATCTATAGTCATACCCTTGAACAAAACTCCCAACCCGTCCTCCCTTTCAGACTACAGACCCATCAGCTTACTATCTGTGCTCTCCAAAGTACTGGAGGTGATTGTCCACAAACAGATAAGTGAATTTATTTGCAGTAGGGGGCTTATTAGCGACTTCCAGTCAGGTTTCAGGTCTGGTCACAGCACCAATTCTGCTCTTCTCAAGGTGGCTGATGACGTTCGCAGAGCAATGGATGGCAGGGAGCTCACACTCATTGTTCTTGTTGATTTCAGCAAGGCATTTGACTGTGTGTTCCATCCCATCCTATTGTACAGACTGGAGGGTATGGGTTTCTCTCGTTCGACGGTGGCATGGGTGCGGTCCTACTTGCAGAATAGACATCAGTGTGTGAGACTCGGGGGTTCCTCTTTGCGCTGGCGACCAGTGGGACGAGGTGTCCCTCAGGGTTCAATCTTGGGTCCTCTGCTATTCAGCGCATACATTGACAACTTGACTCATGTACTAAATACTACAGAGCATCACTTGTATGCTGATGACTTACAACTGTATAAGCATTTCAAGCTTAGTGATGCGGCGACAGCTGTGAGTGACATGAACCATAACCTTGCCCATGTGATCACCTGGACGAAGAATAATGGTTTGAAAATTAATGAGAGCAAATCGCAGGTCATGGTTGTAGGTCACTCAAGACTCTTGACTAGACTAAGCCTTAATGACTTACCCCGCATAAGAATAAACAATGTTCAACTTGACTACAGCAACAGGGTGAAGAATCTTGGTTTGACTTTTACAAATACTCTCAACTGGACAGACCATGTAAACTCGACTGGTAACAAAGTTCTAGCTGGTATTCACTCTTTGAAAAGGATTGGATACCTTTTACCTTTTCCTACTAAAATCATGTTAGTTAAAACATTGATATTCCCTTTTTTTCTACTGTGACTTAGTGACTATGGATATGACTGTTCAACTTACTCAGAGATTGCAGTGCGCTCAGAATTACTGTGTGTGCTTCATCTTTGGTTTACAACGTGACAAACATATTACTCAATACTTTGGACAGCTCAAACTTCTAAGACTGCACGAGTACAGGAGTCTGCATGCACTCATGTTTCTCTTCAAACTCTTGAAATCTCGGTCTCCCAATTATCAGACTTTAAATGAAGAAGAAGAGAGGTAATTATGAATCTATGAATGAAATGAGAGCATGAATGCACCAAACCCTACCAAGCTAGTGACCTTATGCTAATGTATCATTTATTGATGATGACAGAAGCTTCGATTTAAACAAATAGAGAGAGAGAGAGATGAGATTGATTGAGTACTTTATTTATGTAGATTACAATATATACTGGCTTATACACTTATATACAATAGCTTACAATACAGCAAAATTATAGATGAATTCACATAATATAGACTAAGAAAATAATTATTGAACTGCTTTGAACTGCATATGATATAAAAAAAGCAATTGGTAATAGCTATAGATAATATTGTTATGCATCTACATGAATTGGCGGAGCTTTGGACATATCAATGCCCATTCTTTGGAAAGAATATTCAAAATATCCTCCCCACTAACTCTCTATCAAAGAGAGAGAGAGAGATTGATTGATTGAATGAAGAATATTCAAAATATCCTCCCCACTAACTCTCTATCAAAGAGAGAGAGAGAGAGAGAGAGAGAGAGATAGATAGATAGATAGATAAATGACTTTTATTTACACTTTACAATAAAAGTGATGTGGGCGAAATTGAGGCAATAGAAGCCCTTTCTTCCACTAAAAGCAAGAAATCTTAATAGTGAATAAATCTCACTCACACAAAACATTCACACACTCACGCACACACACACACACACACACACACACACACACACACACACACACACACACACACACACACACACACACACACACACACACACACACACACACACACACACACACACACACACCACACACACACACACACACACACACACACACACACACACACACACACACACTTACACCTCTAAAGTACATAGAATAAAACCGCCAAGTTAACCCCTCCCCCCCTGATCCACGCCACAACAGCCGCACTGAACCGGCGTTGACTGTCGGCGTTGATTCCATAATCTAATCGCACTAACATGGAATGACTTATTATATAGCTCAGTTCTGTGAATTGGAACGGACAATGAGCAAGCTCCATGACACGTCCCACCCCTGCCAACCTCGCCCATGAAGCAAAACCCCGCTGCCAAGTAATTGGGAGACTGAGATTTCAAAAGTTTGAAGAGAAACATGAAGAGAAACATTAGATTTTCCCTTCCACTTCCCCAGTATAGATGAGGGGGGGTGGATATCGATTATTGACTATCGACTATTGGATGAGGGAGAAAATAATTTCCCTTTGAGGGAAAAATTCCCTCTCTCTCTCTACATCTAATGCTATACTGACAGATTAAAGTGAATTGAGAAATTCCCTATCTCTCTCTCTCTATCTCTCTCTCTCTCTCTCTACATATATTGCTTAATAATCTAATGCTATACTGTCAGATTAAAGTGAATCCATATCTCTACACAGAGGTCAATGATCAAAGTTCTTTTACATTTTTTATCTGCAATATCATACAAGCATTTCCAAAGTTCATTGGAATTTGTAACAACAGATAATGGTGAATCATTTGTACAACCATAATGTAGATGACCTGCATCTAGTATATCGAGTAATTCGAATATCTCAGATAAAATTGGAAAGTGCACATTTTCTGTTTTTGTTAATGGCAAATCAGCATCTTGACATCCTGTTGAAAATTTAATATTGTTTGCTATTGAATCAAATTCGTTAAATGAAATTGCCATCAAGAGACGAGTTAATTTTTTGAATTTTGAAAAACCATAACACTGCATGTTAACGCCCCTGTATGGCATGTGTCTCTGTTCTATAAATTGATAACGTGCATGTTGCGTACTTGTTAGCATCAACAGATAGCTGAGAGGGGCATGTCTCACTTCTATAAAAAGATTGTGGCACACATGCTGGTCTTATCAGCTCTAGCTCTGAGCTGCTACTAAACTGAAAAGTGAGAGGAATATTGGAATGTAAAATCATTTGAACACAGAGAAAGTTTATTTACACATTTCACTACAACTATTCATAATTTCATCTTCAATTTTAATTAACTTATCTATACACAAATTATGAGGATGATAATAACATAGATAGATGTCATTCAAATCAACTGTGCTTAGAAAAATGTCTTTTAATTGTTTTGCCAAACTATAATTTTTACGAGTTGATTTCCTAATTGCACTTTCACACTCATCATACCAATCAATACAGTTTTTTAACCTCACTTCCAACTTGTTGTCAGCAGCCAACCACTTTCTCAGGTCCATGATAAGTGAATGAACAAAACTAAGTGTAGGCTGGGACTATTATAGAGTAATTTAGCAGTCTATCTTCATTAATTGTAGACAGGCAACATGTACGTGCTTTATGCAGTCTCAATGCATGCATGCAATAAACATACTGAATCTCTCTACGGTGTAGAAAAATTCATAACGAGTGAAGTTTTTTTTCTGCAAATTTGTGTACATCGCGACCATTTTCATACTTTGCATTCAATTGTTTTCACACATGAAATTATTTGTTTGATACATATTTTAAAACAACAAAGAATTATAATGTTGAGCACTGAACAAAGCACATCTTTCATCAGGTCTATTTTTATGAATGTTACACACACCATAACACCATGAACTAGTGAAAAAGCTGAAATCGGGTTTTGCAAAATCCTCTGGTATACATTGAATATTAGTATGCAATCTTCTTTAAAACTTTGCTCTCTCAGTTCCTTTTGTAAAATTTTTTTCATAACCTACAAGGTAATCATGTATTAATGAGTCAGTGTATTCTAAATCTACATCTTCCCATTTTATTTTATGATAGTGATGTTCTAACCATGTTACATCGTTATACAATTTTGCACTCAATTCTGTCTTTGTAAATGGCAATTTGAAATGGAATACAATATAATTATTAAACTGATCAATTATGGCAAGTTCTTTCACAATAATTCGATCACAATCTTGTTTAAACCAGTGAAGATCAACTGTAGCAATTTTCATAGTCGTCTGCTTGTCCACTTCTTTCTGTTTGGCGGGCTCATTGATTCCGGCGTCTTTCTCCCCCTCCTACTCCTCCCATTTCTGCTCCTCCACCTCCTGTGACTTCTGGATCGGTGTACTGCACCTTGGCTCATAATAGAAACTATCACAATCGAGATCTCACTGGATACCAATTGACTGAGTTTGCACTTTGTTCTTACCCTCCAAAATATCAGAACACAAAGAATAGGACATTTTAGAAGTTACCTGTACAAAGGTGAAACTGATAATGAGCCAAATTTGTCAGGCTGCACACCTTATATAATATTGCATGCAGTGCACTCTATCAATAAAATTACTGAACTTCTTTCACCATGCTCATCACAGGTGTGTACTCCATCACACGATTGCTAGTTAAAATGCAATAAGTGGAAGTATTTGCAGGTACTGCAGTATCAAATTCCATTTCAATACGAACATCTGTCGAAGATTTTAAATGACTTGTTTGGTGTGAACTATCCACAACAACCAGCGGAGTTGAATCACAAAACGTCTTAAAGTCGATTTCTGTTCCGAGTTCGCTATTGATTGTAGATTATAATACGAGGGAGCGAAATCCAGAAACATTCTGTACAATAGTTCCTTTTTACCTAGCAGATTTTCATATGGATAATACTCGCTGTTCAAAAATATACTTTCACATTGTAAATACCACACCTATCGAAATTAGATATTGATTTTTTAATTTTATTCTTACAATCAGTTTGAAATGCAATTATAATGTATTTTGGACTATCATAAACTGATGTGGTGCGGACTGCCCAAGAATGGTTAAGTGAATTTTGCAAATTTAGTAATTCACAAATTTCCCAATGGTGGAAACTTAATTCCAGCGGAGAGTCAGCATCGAGCAGTCTCAAAAATTTCAGTCTTATGTGATCTTCTAAAGTTATGTAGGGCATTCTCCATTGCAGTTCTGTAATTTTCACACTAACGCTTGTTCCAGTCACGGACTCAACACAATTTAGGTCCGTCGGTGACCTCAATAAGACAAGTTCCTGTTTCAAATTTGAAATTATTCTTTGAAAATATTCAAAAAACGGGAGGATTAATTTCAGCGGTACACAGAAAGTGAATTTATTATCTGTTAGCATATATCCTGCTCTGTCAAAACCAGCCAACTGATATGTGTTTTTATCAAGTGTATTCTTCACAAGTATAGCTTTAACCCTTCTAGTACCACATGCTTGCATGAGACATAGAAGACCAGGTGGGGTTACTTCTGACCCAGTCTCTAATTTTGATTTTTCCCTTACAAAATCTCATTTAAATTCGAATGAAAATATTATTTATTTGAACATTCATATATTTGAAAGGAAAAAAACACTTCAATGATTAAAAACTTTTTATATTATGAGTACAAAATACCAGCTTTCAAGTGGTTCTAAATCTACATCAGAGTGTGGTTATACCACGAACAAGCTTACTGGTATTTACAAGTTCAAAACTCAATCTGCATAAAAAAATTGCATAGTTGCCTATAAAGTTGGTATAGGGGCAAAAGTTTTACGTGACAATGACTTTGAGTGGTAAAATAATTTTAATGTGAATATTCATTCCTATAGTAGGAAGAAGGATGAAATAATAGTAACAATTTAAAACATTTATTTATACAAAGAATTATATTTGAAACATTAATTTATACAAAGAATCTCGCACTGAATTTCATATTAACAAAATTTTATTTTTACCTTCACACATCCTCAACAAAATCACTCTGTCTCTCTTGCTCTTAGGCTCTTATCAACTGTGCTCGATTCAATTTTTTTACAAAGCAAGTCACGCTCATTTTTTCAAGTTAAACAAATTATTATTGGCTGAGAAACAATTTATACTACTTTTGTGATTGAAAACTACCACAACATTGTGATTACTACAACATAACCTATTCACTTATACCTATTCACTAAGTAGTGGCACAGTTGCAGGAGATTGCTCCGTTTCACTCTCTCTCCAGGTGAATGCCTTCGGGTTGCTGCTGTGTTGCTCGCCACTGCTCCTATTCGTGCTCTTTCCAGACGACTGTGAACTGAAACGAATGCTCTCACTCACTCTCATTGTGAGTGCATAACGTGGGAACGTAATGCAGTTTCTTGAAGTGTCACCCAGCAAACCAATTTGTAAGACACTGTCACATCAAAAGGCATAGAAATACTTGATGACATGCCTAGGTAGGATAAAAATAATCCATTATAATTTATAAACTAGCCTAGTTCTATTCTCTCTGGGAACTTCATAAGGTGTTTCTATGCATCTACACAGATTACATTTCTATCTGTAAGTTGAAATTTCATTTCTATCATTACCCACGATCAAGTATATACAAGCTGAGTTTGTAATAACTATACCACTCAACGAGAATGCAAATTGAATAGTGTAATTCAAACAATAAGCATCAAAATAAGTTGAACAAGAAAGGCCATGTGGGGTCGGATGCGACCCCGTTCTTGACACCTAACATTAAAATTGGTGATAATAAAAAAAGTTTACATATCACGAACATAAGCTCTGGTCTGTGTTTGGAGAAATACTGAAGGGAAGGTTACATGGATGGGGGTGGCGTTTCCCCTATCAACATGCCCACAAACTGATAAGCAATGGTGCCTGGGGTCGGATACAACCCAACGTGGTACTAGGAGGGTTAAATGTAGATGTTAATCCAATCAATCTTGATTTAGAAATTTGTTGACCTGCTAATTCATATCGTATTTTGTCAAAAAGGTTACCGATTACGTTACTGCTTAATTTATAGTCTGCCGCAACTGGTGGGGCAGCTGGCTCTGCTCCCGGTTTTGTACAGCTAACTGTTCCCTCAATAAATATAAATGATTTGCAAGGTAAAGAATCTATCTAAGGAATTTATGCCTATAAGCGCCTCGTCAGAGTTTTTTATTTATTGTCCCAAATAAACTGTATGAGTGTGAAATTGGAATTTGGTTATATCATTATAAAACTGAAGCTCTGTCTCCACATTCATGATTTCACTAATTGCAGCTCCTCCTCCTGACATTCCGCCAATCAACTATAAAACCTAACTTTTCTAATATTCTCAGACTTTTAGCTGATAAAGCACGTTTGTTTTTAGGTGTTGACACTCTCACGTTCATCTCTCTAATGACATTGTGCATACATGTCTTATTTGAACGTGGAATGAAAACAAGATAACCCATTATGTTTACTTTTGTTTTTCATGTATGTGCAACCTAATTGTAGATGTATCTCCATGGAAATCAATAAATGATCCATTCTGGTCTGTTACCTTTACATTAATAGTTTGAATTTGATGAGTATCCAAAGGTACATAAATAATTGGTGATGGTACTTCGTTTATTAAATAACTGCTAGGAACCTTTGGCAAAAATTCATAAATTATATGTTTTTCTTTCCCATCAGAGTAACTACCACATGCTAAATTACACTCGAGTACAATACTGCCAATGCTTGTTATGTTAACCAAATGCTGGGAATGAAGCCATTTATTTGCTTGCAAAACAACATTATCATAACTGAGTATCTTAGCAATCGAATCAGCACGTGTTAAATCAATAGCTTTATCAGAATGAATTTCAATCGTCATAGTATTTGTGTTTGCACGTATAATAAGTTTATTCTTCTTCTCATCAATATTCAATTTATTCTTTAAAGATTTTATAATATCCTCAACTTCATATGCACCCGTATCCAGCTCAATTAATCTATCACCATATTTAAAGCTGGAGTTTGTTCCTTTGTTAACATTTGCAATACTATTGTAACTACAAAAATTAATCAATCCGATTTCCTATTGACGATTTTTATCCAATTCTATAATTTCTTGTAAATGTTCATAGAGGTTACTTGTGTTAGATCTTAATGTAATAACAACCATCTTGTAATGTGTGTGTGTTCACCACAAACACTTAATTACAACTGATTTGCAAGAAACAATAATGTAAGATGACCACAAAAATCACTATTTTATGGCTGCATGTGCTCTACATTATAAAATATATTTACTCTAATTTCTTTTTTCCAATATTTGTCCAATTTGTATGGCGGCTGTAAATTTCCAATTGGATCAAAATACCAAACATTAGAGCTGACTTTTTTATATGCAACCTAATGTGTCCCATCCTCGCTTTGCCTGGCCAAATTCACAATACCATTCTTGTTTTTTTAGAATTTTTTTGGGTAATGCATCTAGCATATACATACCTCTTAGCTGAATCTGTAATAATTTCGACCAATCAATCAAATCATAATTACTCAATCCTCCTTCAATATTCATGTCTTCTTCTTCTTCTTCTTCTTCCTACTCTTCTTTGTTGTTCTATGTTTCTTAAATTGTTTTTGGGGAATAAACTCACACCATATGATGATGGTGATGGTAAAGGGGGTGGAATTAAAACTCTTCCGCCACCAATTGGAGGAAAAGGTTTCAAAAAATACCCTTTTCCTGCAATATGCTCTTTCAACTGAGCTATAGCTTTGCATCTAATATCATTACTATAACTTCTCCTCTCATTCTTCCTCTTCACATTCTTCTTCTTTTTCCTCAAAGAACCACCAAATGCTGCTTTAGCTTTCATGACGTTTGTAACAAGATAGCTAAGTGCTTTCTCAGCAAGGGGTGTTTCTGGATTTTTGAATATCTCCCATGCTGCACTAGCTAGAGCTCTGTCAGCTATCGCTCGAGTTTTATTATCGCTATTTCATGTATATGCTATATTGTGCACCTTGCAGGCTTTGTCCAATGCATTTATGCCCTGATCACCTCAGGATAACCTCAGGTTAACCTTTGTCCCCGGGTCACAATACTGATACCCTCCAGGGAGGTCAATTTCGTTTTGTTGAAGATCAATGAGCTTATTTAAAATAGTGGATATGACATTACCTGCTATGCCTGTCACAACCTTAAGAACTTTGGCTGCTGAACTCAAGACTCCTCTACCTCATTTCCTCAGACTTTGCTTTCTCCTACATACCATTTTCTTACCTTTCAACTCAATGGTTGAACATTAACTGAAGTTAATTAATTAATTAATCATTACACTAACTTAATCGAGAAAAAATTGAATTGGTTAAATTTTCAATCAAGTTGGAAATGAATTCACACTATCAGATTGCTATGTGCTTATAACATTGTTTGAATGATAAGAATATAATTTCAAATAACAAATCTGAAAAGGTGAACACAATTTGAAAGGGGGAAATGATGCCATCGGCACGCCCATATCTGTAGGAATGGGTGCCAAAACAGATGTGGGGAAGCGATGCATCAACTCAGCAAAGCCGCTTGGGTGTGTGTGTATGTGTGTGTGTGTGTGTGTGTGTGTGTGTGTGTTGGAACAAGGTATAATACGGGGAGACAATCAAGTATACACAGCACATTAAGGGGAGGTGTGTACACTAAGGGGAGACCCCGTAGTGTCACTGCTCAATTTTAGTAAAAATCACTTCTACATGCTTAAAACCATGTAAAAACATAATAAAAAAAATCTCCCCATTTTGTTAGTACTCCACCTAATTGGGATACACTCCAGTTTCCAAAATTGCCACCACGTTGTGCTACGATCGCTAATACACACTTACACAAAACTCATTTACGGATTGAGCATACAATGCGGGGTACTTGCATATCCCTGCATATCTCCATTGTCTCCTTCACTGTTCGAAGTAACTGGTTTGCTATGGGGCTTGCCGTGAATTTATGAATCAGCAACTTATCTCCTTTTTCGTTCAGACTCATTGAGTCACAGCTTAGCGAATTCATAGTTTATTTTTCTGTTCATTCACTTGAGACATGAGAAGGGAGCGAGGAAACATGCTGCCAGAATGTATTGTGGTACTGATTTTTTAGTTATTTGGTACAAATAGTCTGAAAATGATTCTTCACAAAAAAATACCCTCTGCTAACCTTACAGTGTTAAAAATACCTGTTTTTTTCTCCATATAACTCAAAAACCTTTCATAGTGAAAACATCCAGAACTGTTTCCAAGAGAATAAAATCCTCTACAATTCAACGCCAAATTAGGTTCATCACAATCAATGGTGACTTGGTAACACAATTTCCCGAGAATTTTCCGCATTGAATTTGGGTTATTGCTAGAATGATGCGAATGGGAGGCTTGTTAAGATTCAAGAATAGCACGTCAGTAAGTTTATATTCTTGAACAGGCTTCACTGAGAATTCACTTACTGTTTTAGAGAAGCGGATGCCTCAAACTTTGCTTACCTAACATTGTATCTCAAGATCAGGATAGCCTATGATAAAATGAAATTTGTCTCTTAGTTTCTCTCCATATTGACATTTTCTTCTGTGTCTGTCAATCCTTGCAAAAACTCTCTTGTAAAACTTGGATTGAATATTTTACTTGTGTACGGCATGGTCACTTTTTGTGAAAAGACGTTGTTCCGGAGAAAAGATTTAGTAATCATACCCTGCTCAGAAAAAAAAAAAATAGTAGTCACAACACCTTTTCCAATTTTATTTGAGAAAGTAAAAAGTTAATTTGAGAAAGTATCAATTGTATTTGAGAATAGTCACTTGTAATTGAGAGAATGTCAGATGTAGCCTAAATGAAAATAGTCAATTGTATTTAGGAAGTCATCACACATGTAATTGAGAGTAGTGAATTGTATTTGAGAAATCGTCAAATGTAAATGAGAAGATATCATATCATGAGCAGACATTTGAAAATGAGAAAATTTTCCAATTGACATGTCGTGACTCTTCTGTAGCCTACAGGTTTGATTTGAGCAGGAAAGGATACTGTACTACGTACACAGTATTCCATAGGCTTTGTATGTGTGAAATTATTATTTTCAATTGTGAAATTGAGGAGCTGGGTAGAAAAACGACCCGAGGCCACTCGTGTCGTTTTTCCGCAACACGCTTCATTCTATCCGCCATTAAATTCTGAACAGATTGGTACATAAAATGTTGTTGTATCTTGAAAAATGATTGAGTTGTGAAAATTTTTTGTTTGTGTGG
Organism: Nilaparvata lugens; assembly: GCF_014356525.2. Lineage (NCBI taxonomy): Eukaryota > Metazoa > Arthropoda > Insecta > Hemiptera > Delphacidae > Nilaparvata > Nilaparvata lugens. The sequence continues at coordinate 80,397,780 of NC_052518.1, read as the reverse complement.
CAAACCTGAAATTATTCAGCTGACAAGCTGTGAGCCAGCAGCCAGTGAAATCCTTATTTTGTTTTCTTACAAAAGAAGAAGCTGATTGATTGATTGATTGATTGAGTACTTTGTAGATTACTTGTACTTATGTAGATTACAGTATATACTGGCTTATACACTCATATACAATAGCTTACAATACAGCAAAATTATAGATGAATTTACATAATATAGACTAAGAAAATAATTATTGAACTGTATATGATATGGAAAAAGCAATTTGGAATAACTATACAAGATTATATTGTAATGCATCTACATAAATTGGCGGAGCTTTGGACATATCAATGTCCATTCTTCGGAAAGAATATTAAAAATATCCTCCCAACTAACTCTCTACCAAATGAATGGTATAAGAAGATCATTAATACATCCAAGGGAACCATTATCCTCTAGATGATGAAAATAATGAAGAAGACGCTCCTGAAGAAGAATCTGATGCTGAAAGCATTGGGTGTATGAATTTCCCGAAAATCAGAACAGTACCATGTAACATTCCAGAGTCTTGATTATGGGAAGAAACGTGTTCAAGAAGAAAATATCATCTTCAATTGTTCACTTCTAAATGACATTTTTTAGATCTTTATTACCTACTTATTAATTATCCAATATCATGAGCAATATATTATCATTATCACTACTCTTGATACGGGTTTTTCATCATTTTATTGAACCTCTGAACATGTAACAACCAGGGTTATGGAAAAACGACCTGAGACAACACACCTTATATCAATTATTATCAGTTAGCCTTGAATTACTGGCTAATTATGAATAATAGCATTGAAAATAGTATAAAAAGATCAATAAAGTTCAAATACTTGCAAGAATATTGCATTCTGATGAAATAATGAAGATGTCTACTAAATATTTCAAACTCAATTTACACAAAACTTGATTTTTTGACTCAGGTTGTTTTTCCACCCAACTCCTCAATTATTTCCCCTGTACTGTTCACGAATGATTAATGAGAATCATTTCTATGTATGTATTGGCAACACGACTTTTGTCTCCAAACATTTGAACTTGATGAAGATCAAATTCTCTATGTTCACGGCGCAATTGAACTTTATCATCAATCAATTGAATCTCTTGATCAAGCAATTCGGTAACTCTCCAATGAATTTTGGGGCTCAAAAATATTTTTTTATTTAAAAACTAAACGTTTCATTTGAATATAAAATATATTATCATATTATTTTTTATGAGTACAGTTATGGAAAATAAAAGTATTGGTTTTTTAAAATCATTCCCCAATTACAACTGACAACTTTTCGATTTCAAATCGTATGTTCTCAAATTAGGAGTTGATAGTGAGCTGTTGAACGGAGCGGTCGCAAAATTGTTTTGCTCTCTTATCTCAAGTTTCCGGACGGGTCGTGCTTAATCGGTTCATTTAGTGCATGTTTAACCTAAAACGTTCTTTCGTAATAAATTGAATTATCAATTTGTTATTTATTTGTGAAATTGTTTTCAAGTGAATCGAAATATTCGAAGCTGAATGAATAAGAACAGTATCTAACAATACTTTTCACCGGACGATAGTGCTAAGAAGAGTCCTCGTGCTAAAAGTTCGCCTGAGCTCGAAGAGATGGAACAGAAAAAGCGTGCTCCAGACCCAAGTGTTAAAGCTTCCGGTAATGTGAACTCAGACTTTATTGAATCACTATTTGACCGTTTTGAAAAGCGGTTTAGTAAGGCTATGGATGAAAAACTCGCGCTGCTAGCTACAAAGGTGGATTTAAATGGTTTAATTGAAAAAGTGAATAAACTCTCTGTCGAGAATTAACAGTTAAGAAATCAAATTGTTGCTCAAAAAATTCAGAATAATCTCATAATCAGGAAGAGGGAAAATTTTGAAAATAGATCGAGAAGGAACAATATACTTTTTCGCGGGCTGAAATATGAATGTGCAACAGTGGATTACGTGAAAGTCAAAGACTTTTGTGTGAGTCATTTGGGGGCACGAGCAGGTACCTGGGTTAATCGAGCACATGCATTGGGCAAGAAAATAGATAACGGGCCAATCATTGCGCATTTTCCGGACGATCAGGACATCCATTTCATCACGAGAAACAGTAGGAAGCTGAAGGGTACACAGTTTGTGATTCATAAAGACTTTGCTTTCGACACAAGAAAACGACGATCAAAGCTTTTCCGGGTGCTTGGCGAGTTGAAGAAACAAGTTCCGGGAGTGAGAGGAGAGTATCGGTTGAAGTGGATCGTTTAATCGTGAATAGTCGGGTTTTCACGCTGGATGAGGAGAATGGACTGGTCTCGGAGGGAGAGGATGGGCTGCAGAAGATCGGGAGCATGTTCGATGAGAGTGTGATGCGGGTCGTGAGCGGGAGCATGTGTGATGAGGAGGAGCGAGGCGGCGAGGACGAAGACCGCAACCGCTGAGATAACGCCGTCAGTCCGTGTGAGAAGGGACAGTTGAGTATAGTAGCGTACAATGTGGCTGGATTAAGTGGTAAGATTGTTCAAGTATATAATTTTATTTGTAATTATGATGTTTTTGTAGTATTGGAGACGTTTGTTGAAAGAGGAAAGCAATTGTATTTTGAAAACTGTTTTCCAGATTACAATTTATACTGGGAATTCGCAGTTGGAGAATCAAACTGAGGTAGAGCAAAGGAGGAAAGTTAATAGAAATTAGTAAAAGAATAGAGAGTTTTTGTAAGGTAATCGATGCGCTTGAGAGGAAAGTTATTCACATGAATGCAGGACAACGGGATGAATATTATATAGTTCCAATTTACCTGAGTGGTGGAGGAGACATGGAATGGGAGAGAGAATTCAATACATTATGGGAGTTTATGATAGTGCAAGAGCATAATAGAAATAATATGATTTTAATTGGAGATTTTAACGGTAGAATAGGAAATGGACAGGACATGTCGGAATTAACAGATGTAATAGAATTGGGAAATGCACTGAGTAATAAGAAGAGTCAAAGGATGAGGTGATTAATATGAAAGGTAAGAAAATATTGGAGTTCTGTGAGGTTTTTAATTTCATCATTATGAATAGAAGGATAAGTGGAGATAGGTGGGGAGACTTTACTTTTATAGGCAGAGGGGCTTCCGTAATAGATCTATGTTGCATGGCTGTCGAATTAGCGCAAATAGTTGGAAAATTTTCTATTGTGCCGGAATTTTTATCTGACCATTTCCCAATTGAAGCTACGCTAATCACGGTTGATACTCTAGAAAGAGAGAGCACAATTTTACCACTCTTACCGAAGTTGAAATGGAAGGAAGCGAGGAAGAATGAATATATATCTAAACTCACCAATGCTTGTAGAGAAATAAATGGTCTTCCCGAGAGTAGTGAAGAGACTTATGAAGTATTAAATAATCTTGTATATAGAGCTGCAAATTATGTGCCCCAACCTGATAGAAAGAGAGAAGGATGGAGAGAAAAGTGGTTCGACAAAGAGTGTGCGGTTATGAGAAAGCGAGTGTTCAGCCTATTGAATGTGTTTAGAAAATCGAATTCGGAGCAGGTGAGAGAAAATTATATGAAGGTAGTAAAGGAATACAAACTGCTATGTAAGAGTAAAAGGCAAGCGTATTTCAGCGATATAAAAGAACAATTCAGAAGAGTCAAGGATTCCAGTGATTTGTGGGCTCTGATAAAGAAATTCAAGTGTAGAGAGTTCAAGATTTCGGGAACTGTGAGTGCTGAGGATTGGGTTGAACACTTCAGACGAGTGTTTTGATCAGTTTGCGGGGTAGTCACATATTATGCGGCGAGGAATGTTGAAGATCAAACTCTTGACAAAGACATAGATATGAATGAATTGGAAAGTGCCTTCAAGACAATGTGCAACAATAAGGCTCCAGGTGATAACAGAGTTCCTGCTGAGTTTTACAAGAATGCGTCAAAAAATTACAAAGAGATTATTTTGACTTTTTCCAATGCCATCGTCAGAGGTGGACAGATACCAACAGGGTTTCCACGTTCAATTATATTTCCATTGCATAAAGAAGGTGATACCAATGAAGTGAATAATTATAGAGCCATATCTTTTATAAATGCTGTCGCTAAAGTATTTTCATTTATTTTACTGAGAAGGTTGCAGTTGTGGGAGGAAAGAGAAAAGATTATTAAAGAGAATCAGTGTGGCTTTCGGAGAGGTTATTCGGCTACTGATAATATTTTTGTTCTATTCAATATAGTAATGAAAACGTTGAATAGACCTACAAAGAAGTTGTACTGTTTCTTTTTGGGCTACGATAGTGTGGACAGAGAGGCTTTATTTTTTAAACTGAGTGAATTGGGAGTGTCGACTGAATTTATTGCGATGTTGAGGAGTCTATATAGAAATACGAAGTCTCCTGTATGGCATGGCGTGGAGGGTAACTTAACAGAATACTTTGAAACCAGAAATGGATTAAAACATGGATGCATATTCTCCCCGTTGCTATTCACACTATTTTTGAATGATTTGAGTGATGTTATTGGTGGAGGTATATTATGTTGGGCAGAGGTCTATGTTTTAACTCAGATTTTCTTTTGTCTGTCTGTCTGTCTGTATGTATGTATGTAACGCGTTGATAGAATTCTATGAGATTTGGCAGAAATATTCCTTTTTCAACTGCGCGTCGATGTATTAATACACAAGGTTTTTTTCAAATTTTGCATTTTAAGGATAATATGAAAAGAGAAGGAATCCCTCATTACTCCGACATCACTGTATATAATTGACCGAGCGAAGTGAGGTCTAAGATTCATGTCGACGGCTGTGCATTTCTCTTTATGTTTATATGTTGCGCATTCACAGCGATATACGGCAATATATTTCCATGAAATTTAACAGGTATGCTCCTTTTTAAATTGCGCGTCGACATATATACGAAGTTTTTCAAAATGTTGCATTTCAAAGATAATATAAGAGGAAAAGGAGCCTCCCAAAGATACTCACAAAGATACAGAATATCTCTTGCAGTTAACAGAAGGCTTGATGAACATGGATCTTTGAAAGTTGTTTTTTTTTGCATGCATCCACTCTTTCAAATAGGATACATTATTCTGAATTATTCTGTGAACATAGGTGTAGACTACTTTCTAGGATCATGTAAATGTTAGGGTCAAGCTACTGAGAAGTCATGGTGGGGGGAGTGAACAAGGCCGTCGTGTTTTTCTTAGGCTAGTTTCACACGGCAGAATCCCGTCTCCTGAAGATCATAATTCAGATCATTTCATATTTCGCAGCTCGAAGGCTTTCACAAGGGGATCTCAAATTTCAGACACGTTTGCTCAGAGTATGACTCATTACTTTTCTCAAAGTATTCGGATTTGGATTCAGCGACCCCAAATTTTTTAAAGCGTAAGTCCCATTTTCGAAAATACCCAAAAACAAGGGAGTTACAGCAGTTTTTAATATAGCTTTTACATTATCATAAAGTTATGTTTAGTAAAAATGTACCTACTAAGATAATAATACTTCTGCCTCACAGGTAAAGGTTTTTAGAAGCTTTTAAACACTCTTGAAAAGTTCAAACATGAACATTTTAAAACATTAGGGGCCGGTTTCCGAGCTCGGGATTTAGCTGAGTCCAAGACTTTAAACAGCTGGAGTCAGAAATTTGGTTTTCCAAGACGGGGCATAGTCACAGTCATTGTCATAGTCACGTTTGAATTAAATCTCGAAAAACTAGAAAATTGAACACAAAATAAAATAAAGAGAAAATAGTGTAAAGTTTCAGCTATTTTGAATTATTCAGGAATGTCTAATTCCGTCAAGGAAAAACGTTTCCAATTATAGAAATGAGAAAATAAAAACTAAGACTTCTATTATAAATCTGACCTTTTGGAAAGCCAATTTTCTGACTATTGCTGTTTAGAGTCTGGGACTTAGCTAAATCCTGAGCTCAGAAACCGGCCCTAAAAGTTCTAGTTTAAAAAAAAAATTCCAGCTTTGAAAGTTTCAAACTTCAAAAGGTTGAATCCAAATATGGAATCAGAAATCATCTCCCATTATCACTCAATAAAATACGAGAAAAAGTAACCTTGTACAGTTAACTTCACTGAATTATTTACGTTGTCGGGATTTCAATTTTGTCATACAGCAATCTAATTCATTAGGTTGAAATCGTTGAATATTACCATGGATTTCCTGTTGAATCATTGACTTAAAATCTTTGCAACAATCAATAAAATCTATTACACAGTATAAATATGCAGTCAGTGAGTATAGAATGTAACATTCTATACTCACTGCATACAGTAGGCTATAAACATTGTGATGATCTGAACAGTGAGTATAGAATGTAATTACATTATATTACTCTAACAGCTAACTGGATCTGAATTGATCTATTGTAATAATGGACATAATGAAATAATGTCTTACTATTCCAAGTAAAACGAAACTAATGTTTGTGTTTGTATAAGAGCTGCTGAGTGGATACTGCATACTGAGAAATTCATAAATGATCCAGACCAGCCTGGCGACTTCGATGCTATCGACACCGGAATCTCCTTTTATTGCTATCAATGAATGAATCTGAATTAAAACCATGTATTGTATCAACTATCCTATTATCGTATTGTAATTCGTGAAGCCTGTTTAGTAAAAGCCAGTTACATACACATCGATTTTTTACCGTCCTTATAAAATTCTATTAGATCAAACAGATGATGTTTGACAAGTTTCACTTATTCGAATTCATAAGGATGGCAAAAAACAATCGTACAAAAATCAACGTGCATGTAACTGGCTTTCGAAGACCCATACGATATTGTATTCTATGATCAAATAGAATAGTAAATATCGAAATAAGTGTTGCAGCCAGAACTTGTGTTAAGAACCGGTTTTGTCCCCGCTTTGTAAGTTAAACTAAACACACAATTCCTCCCCGGAATGTGGGTTTGAAGAGTACACACCATTTCTCCCCGCTTTGTGCAGTGGAAGTGTACACACATTTCTCCTCGGTTTGTTCAGTGAAAGTGTACACTAAGATTTTTAGTTATGCGAGTGAGTGAGTGAGTGAGTGAGTGAGTGAGTGAGTGCCATTTCGCTTTTATATATATAGATAATTAAACTATAAAAACAATATTTGTGCATGATGTGAATCATTTCAAGATTCATTTGATTTGATTATGTGTTATTATATTGTTGATATTGATAATATGTGAGCTGACGTTGTTGTAATATTTTGCCAATGCTCTGACTATAAAATTTATTTTGAATTGTGATTAACCTTGATGTGTGATGGGGTTAAATATTGAACAAAAGTAGACCACATGCAACGGATTACTCCTACCACAATTCTGATTGGAAAATTCATTCGATTGAAACTACTTAATCAGTTTTGCCAGTTTGTACTTTAATTTTTATTTTTACATAGAACTGAAATAAATGTGAGATCCTTGTATGCATGATATCTTTGTGAGTTCTCAACCAACTTTGTTCTATAGATATGTGAATAAGATGTCAAGTCCAAAGTGTTGAAAAATCAAACATGAATATAAGTAGGCTAATAAAAGAACCAAATTTTGATCGTTTTATATTTATAGGAATATGATTCCACAATGCGGAGTTCACATTTCCAAGTCATGAATTTATTGATGAGCCTCCTTGATAATTACTGTTACATCTCTATCTTTTCAAGAAAGAAGCATAATTTATATTATTGAGTACTCAACTGAACAATATTATCTCTAATTGTGTACGTCTGTATGCAAGATATGTAACGAAAGGAAGGACGTACAATTTCGAAATATATAATAATAATATTGAGGGTGATGCCCACATAAGCTCTTAGGCTTGTGCGTGGGTATTGAGTGATCTTTCTTCTTTCATTCTTTTATTCTCTATTGATTGATACAATAAGTACATCATCAAAATTGAAGGGAGAGAAAAAATAATGACTTTCCCGAAGCCCCCCACCACTCTCCCACATACCAGTGAGAGCATTTTTCAAATGATTGATACATTTTTGAAGGACATTGACATGTATTGGAGCAAATGTGTAGGAATTTGTACAGATGGAGGTCGGGCTATGTCAGGAAAGTACACTGGACTTCGAGGGTTGATCAAAAAGGTAGCACCAGAAACTAGATGGACACACTGTATAATTCATAGGGAGGCTACTTTAGCTGCAAAAGGTATGACTCTTGAACTTGATGGAGTTCTACATGTGGTCGTTGAAACAGTCATTAAGGCTGTTCATTACACTTTTTTTTATTATTCAAATTGGATAATATTTTTTAATAAATAATTGTTAAGATCATTATAAGAGTGAGAAAAACTGAAATTTTTAAGTGGTCCAATAAGCGAGTTATGGGTTGTTAAGATCATCATGAGATCTCAACAATTATATTGAAAAAGATTATCCAATTTAAATAATAATAAGGAGCTGTACCAAAAACATTAATGGGCATGAAGTCATGAGTTTCTAGGAGTCTCTGTGAAGACATGGGCTTAGAACACACAGCTCTACTGTTTCTTACTGAAGCTCGCTTGCTATCAAAAGGAAAGGCTTCAACTAGAATATTTGAGCTCATACATGAAGTCCTTATACTTTTGCTTGGGAAAAACCACCAAAACTGAAAGTTCTTCACCAACTCAGATTTTTTGCTGCAATTAGCATGCATGGTGGATATCTTTGAGAAAATATATGTCCTAGCCAAGTCTTTGCAGAGAAAAGATGCAAACATTCTGCAATGGACTGAAATGATGGAAAGCTTTGTGAAGAAGCTAAGTTTGTATGAGAGCGGTTTCAAAAATGACAACTTGGAGCTATTTCCTGATCTAAAGCACAGATGAAAGAAACACTACTTATTGCTTATTCCGTGTATAACACACTGTATGCTTATTCCGTGTCTAAAGATTATTACTGAAGAAATGTATCCAAAATTTCATACAAATGTATCTAACTCCAGCCAATGAGAAGAAATACGTTTTTGAAAATTTAGAAATCCTCAAAAGTAGTTTCGGAAAATATTTGTATAAATATAAATATAGCTTGTTTATTTAAAATAAATATAAACTTGAATGGTTTGGCATGGATTCAAAACCCATTTAAATTCTCAATCAATGAGTGAAGAAAACTTCATTGATCTCCAAGGTGACTCTGTGCTTAAAATGAAGTTTGAAGAATATTCTCTCACATCCTTCTGGATTGGTGTGCAAATGAAACACCAAATTTTGAGTGATAATGTATTGAGGATATTGACTCCATTTGCGACAATTTATTCGTGTGAAACTGGGTTTACTGCTGTAACTTCCATGAAAAGTAAATATAGATGAAAACTTGTTGTGACCCAGGAACTTGGAGTATCGTTATCAGAGCTGACACCTCGTTTCAATAAACTCTATGCGAAAAAAACGAGCTCATCATTCACACTTAGGCTCTTTTTATTGTTCAATTGCAACAGAAATAACAACTATGTACGATAGTACCTGAATGAATGATAATTCATTGTATTTATAGAATTAGTTGTTTTATTATGATTGAGACTATCGCCCCATTGGGTTATGTATATGTGCTAAACTCAACTAAATAAATATTGAGTGTAAAATATGTAGGTAATATACGTATGTCGTATACGTATATGTACAACATGCACAGTAGTCTATGCTTATACATGTAGGGGGGGCCGGCTTACAGCTGAATCATGCTTACTCCAACGAGCCACCCACGTTCTCTCTATTTTTATATATATATATATATATATATATATATATATATAATATATATATATATATATATATATAGAGAGGAAGAAGCCTATTGAGATTTGTAACATTGATGATAATTTATAACGAAATAAAACTTCTCTAAAGGCCCACATTCACGACAGAGCCAAATCCACAGAACATATCCTCCAATTGGCTAAGAAACAGCTGTTGGTGCGAATCAGCCAATCGGAGGATATGTTCTGTGTATTTGGCTCCGTTGGCTCTGTCGTGGAAGGGGGCCTTAAGAGACGTTCAGTGCTGATCTGAACAACTTCATTATTGTTATCTATGTTGCAGCTGATATTTAAAAAAAGCCTTTTTCAGTCGATTCACTCGAGAATGGTTGGGGTTAGAGTAGCGGTTTGTCGTCTTGGCTGTCGCGCGGAAATCTTCACATGAATAAAAAGTTCGGAGAGGGCTGGAAATGATCTTTCAATTGAGGCATCCTTGATAAGTCCAATATAATATAGGTTCAAAACGGTTTCTGAGTACAGCGAATTACAGAGTACCCAAAAAGAAGTCGAAATTTGATCTCCATTTCTAATCTATTGACATTTATGTCAAAACAAAGCCTCTGGCAAAATAAATAAATGAATTTTTGTGAATGATTAATAAATTTATTGAGAATGTGATGCCTTACCAAACAATTATGTTCAACAACTGTCTAATTATGATCTTTCAAAACAAAAAAGTATAATATCTCATTCCAATATTCTATCTTCAAGGATTACCGTGCTTTGTTTTTTGGTTATTGAAAGTAGAACTTATCTAGTCCCAAATTGTATAGACGAGTCCTCTCCTTGATTTGCAATGAATATATTGTAATAATAAAAAATAGTATCTTGGTCATTGGTGTTAGCCTCTCATCAGCAAGGTAATCATGAAAGTATCAATTGATCAAATTAAAAAAAAAAAAATTCATTCATCTACAAATCACATTTCTCCCCATATAGTATGTTGAAAGTATACACAGAAACCTCCTCATTTTGTGGCTTTAATGTGCAATTATTATTAAACCTCCTCATTTTGTGGCTTTAATGTGCAATTATTTTGCATCCACTGCTCGAAGTAACTGCTATTGCTTTGGCCTTGAACTCTCAGTGAACTGATGATTCAGCAGTCAGTTCATTTTCAGCATAATTTACGGTTTTCTCAGCTCACAGGTGACAGCTCAGTTTCAGACGTGACATTGCAATTACACACGAAAAGTAATTTCGATAATCTAAATAACACATGGGTAATGCCTGCAAAACCGAAGTTTTAAGTGCTGCCAACGAGTATCAATAGAAATTTCCAATAAAAAAACGCCAATACAAAAATAAATAAATAAGATAAAAATGAATGATCTTTTAATAAATATTTATACTCGATCAACATGAAATTAATCAGTAGGCCTATGTATAATACCATATCATGTATTTTTTGCATACATCCATTCTTCTGAATAGGCTACATTATTTTTAATTTTCAAGAGGAATAATATTTAGAACAGTTTTGCGTCACAATATTTTATTGTAATCAGTCATGATCCTTTTTTATTGTGTTATCCTTCCTTAGACTTTTTACTCACTTCCAAAATCTTGATGAATGGATGCACATTCGATAATTCCATTGAGTGTTCGATTTAATCTGAAGTAATAAAATCTTGAGCTTGGCATTCGAGGCTCAAAAATATCTCAACATATCCTTACACCAGGCTACCCACAAAAGTTTTACATCATAACAACTTAGTCATTGTAATGAATAATAATTTTTATATCATATTTTAAACTTTTCACTCTATTCCATACTATCTTCCTCACTTCCAGTCTTCTGATAAATAGATACATTCATTCGATAATCCATTGATTGTTTTCATCAATGAATTGGCATGAGATTGGCATTCTAGGCTCAACAACAGCCAAACATAATATTATTTTTTGAATGCTCTAATCGTTGTATGTTTCGACTGTTATGAGATGTTCTTATTTATTCTATTTGCAAAAGTATGAGACATTTTCTAAAACTCGTGAAACATGAATACAAATTTCTTGAGTTCTTTTAATCTATCGCAATACACCATTAATATTGAATTAGTTTTTTATTTTTGTACATAATTTCTTTACGGAAAGTAAGCATCATACAGCATATCTCTTGCAGTTATTGAAGGCTTGATTAAATCTTATTGATCTTTATTAGATAATCTTATTGATTATCTTGATTTAAATCTTAGCCTTGCAAGATGAGTGTTGCAGCCAAAACTTGTGTTAAGAACCGTTTTTTTCCCCACTTTGTAAGTTGAACTAAACACACAATTTCTCCTCGGATTGTGGGTTGGAAGTGTACACACCATTTCTCCCCGGTTTGTGCATTGAAAGTGTACACATATTTCTCCCCAGTTTGTGCAGTGAAAGTGTACACACATTTCTCCCCATTTTGTAGGTTTAATGCGTAATTTTTTTTTCAAGTTAACATAAAAAAAATGTTACAATTGTATTAAAAACACATTAATATACCTTCTAAAACAAAAATTGAATCTCTAACATGTGTGTAAATGTGTGTAAATCAGCCTCCCCACATTGTATGTTCATTTCTCACCTCCCCGTTTGTGGCCTTGTTCCAGTATGTGTGTGTGTGTGTGTGTGTGTGTGTGTGTGTGTGTGTGTGTGTGTGTGTGTGTGTGTGTGTGTGTGTGTGTGTTGGAACAAGGTATAATAAGGGGAGACAATCAAGTATGCACAGCACATTAAGGGGAGGTGTGTACACTACGGGGAGACCCCGTATTGTCACTGCTCAATTTTATTGAAAATCACTTCTACATGCTTGAAACCATGTAAAAACGTATTAAAAAAAAATCTCCCCATTTTGTTAGTACTCTACCTAATTGGGATACACTCCAGTTCCCAAAATTGCCACCACGTTGTGCTACGATCGCTAATACACACTCACACGAAACTCATTTATGAATGGAGCATACAATGCGGGGTACTCGCATATCCCTGCAAATCCTCATTGTCTCCTTCACTGTTCGAAGTAACTGGTTTTGTTATGGTATTTGCTGTGAATTCATGATTCAGCAGCTCATTCTCTGTTTCGTTCAGACTCATAGATTCACAGCTTGGCAAATTCATAGTTCATTTTTCTGTTTAGTTCACTTGAGACATGCTTGCAGAATGTATTGTAGTACTGATTTTCTAGTTATTTGGTACAAGTAGTCTGTGAATGATTCTTCATGAAAAAGTACCCTCCGATAACCCCACAGTCTTAAAAAATACCTTTTATTCTTCATATAACTCAAAAACCATTCATAGTGAAAAAATCCAGAAACTTTTTCAAGAGCACAAAATCCTCTTCAATTCAACGCCAAATCAGGTTCATCACAATCAATGGTGACTGAGACATGATTCTTGAAAACACAATTTCCCAAGAATTTCCCGCATTGAATTTGGGCTATTGCTGGTGATGGGAATGAGAGGTTTGCTAAGATTCAAGAAAAGCACGTCATTAAGTTTATATTCTTGAACAAGCTTCACTGAGAATTCACTTACTGATTTACAGAAAAGAGTGTCTCTAACATTGGTAACCTAACATTGAATCTCAAACCAGGATAGCCTATGATAAAATAAAATTTGTTTCTTTGTTTCTCTCCATATTGCCATTTTCTCTTGTGTCTGCCAATATCCTTGCAAAAAATTTCTTGTAAACCTTATATTGAATATTTTACTTGTGTATGGCATGCTTACTTCGTTTGAGAATATGTTGTTCCGGGGAGAGATTAAGTAATCATACCCCGCTTAAAAAAAATCATAGTCACGACTTGTCAGATAGGGAGGCTGACCGCGCAGGCTATTACTCGAAGATTTAAGGCATTCCAGAATGATTTCTCATGGAGAAAATAGATTATGAGGAATCAGAGTTGAGTGAGCAGTGTGTCCTCCTAGTTCATATTATTAAATAATCCAATTTGGGTAGCTGAAAGCTTCTCAACTATGCAACATAAAATGGAGTACGGTATTCTATCACTATCAGAAAGCTCATGGTGTAGCAGTTCCAGAATCTCTATTTTTTCTAATAAGCACAAATAGCCAAAACGCAATGTTGACCAGGGGTTCCCGAAAAATGTTTCCACGGACCTCTTCACCTACCAGCAATAATGTCGAGGACTACCTCGAAATTAAGAATTGGGAGGCACTGTGAAACGTGCATTTTCTTGAATCCCAGTACTAAGTAGTTTATATCCATAGGTGGAATGTTTATTCAAATGTAATTAATGTATTATTATAATGAGCCAAATTATTTGCTTAGAATTTTCAGTTTATGGATTTTATTTATCCTAGCTTCAATATTAATCTTGAACAGGAATCAAGAGAAAGAAAAAGCTAAGAAACTTGTCCTGTCCAGATGAAAAAAATAAGTTAGTGCATGTATCCAGGTTTTATTCAAATACTGTGGAAATGGTTAGTTATAGAATTGGTCGGAATACTGTAAGTGGAGTTGTATTATACATTGAATTCGAGAACAAGTACTTGTCAGGCAGTTTCGGTTTATCACTTTGGCATTCCAAAATCTCGATTCAATCGATCTTGGCCGGAATAGAGTCTGTTCCACAAGTAAAAGATTGGTTATTCGCAGCTTAACAAATGAGAGATTTGATATGATAGACTATCATTTACAAATATCTCATTCGAGAATCTTTGAAAATGCATTATTTGTATGAACCAGGTATAATCTAGTGCCACTTGTGGGTAGGCTGAAGAGAGCATACCGACGATACAGATTGAGATAAGTTGAGAAGAATGCTAATGCGTTATTCATATAGCAGAGGCTGCAAATCAATGTAGGGCTGTTCAGAGTTTCATCAATTCCTGTGAACACAAATCAGGTGAATTGGACCAGAGTTTTGCAACTGCAGATGAGATAAATATCAACAATATAATAATACCTAATCAAATCAAAAAAATCTTCATTCACATGATACACAAATGAAACAATTAAAAAAAACAATTATAATAAATAAAAAGAAAATTTCTGAATAATTATTTTTCAATAGTACAATTATGAAATTATCACAATGACAAACCATAAGAGACGTTCTTGTGTTGACTTAGTTCAGGAAATCACTGATGGCTTCTCTGATGAGATGACTGAATTCTTAGCTACTCTTTAGAGGATTCCACTTCTTGAGAAGCATTTTGTATGGATTAATATGAATGGATAATTATTCAAATAAGTCGTCTCTTATGGTTTATTATTGTAATAATTTTATAATTTTAGTATTGGAAGCTAGTTATTGAGGAATTTTTATTTTATTTATTACTAGCCATCAGGCTCGCTCCGCTCGCCATATCCGTTTAGCCAGGAGCCCCAACTGGATCGTCCAAGAATGAGATCAGCGGGCTCGCTTCGCTCGCCTGCACTTTTCATTTGAGCATGCTTCATTCCATCAGAAAGTCACTGAGACAACGCAAAAATTGTTGATGAAATAATCTTTGATGAAATATCAAAGTCACCTCATCACTAAATTTTTAGACCCTAGCTAAACCTATGTACCAAATTTCAACATTTTCTGTCTATTGATGAAAGAACTGGGAAAACGCAAAAAAACTAATAATTTTGGGCGTATCTTTGGCGTTATTTCAAATTCCTTCCAACACAACATTACTACACCCTAGCTTAGCTACTGTACTAAATTTGAACAATTTCTGTTTTTTTGTTCTTGATAAATCTGAGAAAAAGCTGGAATGCTGAAAATGCTGGAAAACCCCTAATTTTGGGCGTATCTTAGACGTTATTGCAAATTCCTCCTAACACATTATTACACCCTAACTGAGCTTCTGTACTCAATTTGAACAATTTCTGTTCATTTTTTCTTGATAAATCTGAGAAAAAGCAAAAAAAAAAAAAAAGCTGGTAAAATGCAGATTTTGGGCATATATTTGGAAATATTTCCAAATCCTTATCTTAGTGCGCCTCTAAAGGGCCAACTGAAAATACCTACCAAATTTGAACGTTTTTGGTCTGGTAGATTTTTAGTTCTGCGAGTGAGTGAGTGAGTGAGTGCCATTTCGCATTTATTTATATATAGATAAAGATAATTGTTTTATTTATTGTTTCATTTGTGTATCATGTGAATAAAGATTTATTTGATTTGATTATGAGTTATTATTTTGTTGATATTGATATGTGAGCTGACATTCTTGTAACATTTTGCCAATGTTATTTGGAATTTTGATTTTCCTTAATGTTTGATGGGGTTGAATATTGACCAAAATTAGATCACATCAACGGACTGCACCTACCACAATTCTAATTGAAACATTCAGTTGATTAAAACTACATAATCGGTTATTTCAGCTTGTACTAATTTTTTTGTTCACATAAAACTGAAATAAATGGGAGATTCTTGTATGCATACGGTAGCTTCTTTGTGAGTTATCAACCAATTTAGTTTTATAGATATCCATGTGAATAAGATATCAAGTCTAAAGTGTTGGAAATTAATCAGGACAATAGGTAGGCTCATAAAAGAACCAATTTTTGATAGTTTTATATTTATAGGTAGGCTATACAATTCATCAATGCGAAGTTTTTAAAGTCATGAATTAATTGATGAGCCTTCTCGATAATCACTGTCACAATTTTATATGTTTTCAAGAAAGAAGCATAATCTTTATATTATTTAGTACTCAACTGAACAGTATTATCTTTAATTGCTTACATCTGTATGCAAGATACACAACGAAAGGTCATACAATCTCGAAATTTGAAAAAAAATAATGATAATATTCTGAGGGTCATGAGCTCTTGTGCGTGTGCGTGACTTGGCTTGTGCATGAGTAATGAGTGAAAGGGATGATGATGAGAGATGACGCCTACTTTATAGGTAGTCGGGACCGACGACTTATTGTCTCCTACTAAAAACGGAGTGGCCGTATCCATGTGATTGTGCTGTGGTCAAAAAATCTTGCCTTGGTCGGATCAAACTCGGGTTCTCTTGATTGTCAGACCGGTGTGTAATCACTTAATCCAATGAGCCACTCGAGTTCTCTATTTATATCTCTTATATAGATTGAGGAAGAAGCCTATTGATTTGTAACATTGATAAAAAGTTATAACAGAATAAAACTTCTTAAGGAAAGTTCAGTGTTATCAATCTGAATAACTTCATTGTTGTTATCTAGGTCACAGCTGATATTATAAATATGCATTTTTCAGTCGATTCCCTCGAGTAGGCGTTAGAGCAGCTGTTTGCGGTCTTGGCTGTCGCGAGAGGAGATCTTCACATGAATAAAAAATTGGGAGATGGCTGGAAACGATCTTAATTCAATTCAGACATCCTCAATAAGTCTGATTGACTGAGCGAAGTGAGGTCTAAGATTCAATTTTGCATTTCTCTTTATGTTTAATATCGAGGCACCAAACTTCGCTCGTTTTTATTCATTGATAAACAGAACACAATTATTTAGAATAATTGGGAAGGACTAACAGGCACAGCCAAAAACTGTTTCCTCCTCAAATTTTGATTTATACACTCTAAATAGTCCAAAAAGTTAGTTATGTTCTATACACTTGAATTCAGGTCTAATTTTCAGTCTAAAGATTTGAAAACAGGGAAGTTCTAATTTTGATTGTTTACAAACCAAATTGAATAACAAAATAACACTCACTAATCACTTAAACTGTAAAATAATGATTAGCTTTGAAATTAATACATACTCTAGTTCAGAATGATTCTATGTCATGTCAACAAATCAGATTATTTTGATCAAGTCGATTAAAATTTCTCGATAATATTTCTCGTGAGATAAGCTGATTGATTCAACAGCTGAACATAATTCTGTCTCTCTCCCACACACGCATCTTCTGTTATCCACAAACGACGAAATTATCATCTGTTTTTCCTAGGATGAATGATTATTATCCTTTTCATGTCCTTCAGTGAGTTTTCGCAGGGATGAGACCTAGTGTAATCGAATTTCATAAAATCATAAACCTACTATGTTCTAAATTTCGTGAAAATCGTTAGAGCTGTTTTCGAGATCCGTTGGACATACATAACCATATAACCATATACAGAAATTGCTTGCTTAATATAATTGGATATAAATACCCATAGAAACAGTTTTGGCAAACTCCAACCTATTAAAATGTATTTGCGCTTTACAATGGCACAAGAAAGGTTCAATTCACTCCCGATACTGTCGATTGAAAATGAAATTGTGGAGAGACTGGACTTTGGAGAAAATTTAAAAACGTTTGTTCTTGCCAAATGAAGGAAAATACATTTTTGTGTTTAAGTGTTGAGTTTTAATGTTTAGTTCCTATTGAAAAGGCAAGACAATTTATATACATCCTGAAACGAAATATCACAGTGACAAAGACGCAAAACTGCTGACTGTATAAGAATAATTGGGCTCAACCCAAATGGAATGGATTACCGAATAATAACAATAGAGAGGAAGCCAGAGATTCACTGCTGTACTGAAGACCATTACTGTCCTGCCCCAGTTAAATCATATTGTCCTAATGTCGTTACGAAAATACAATTTGTTTAACAACGTCAAATACAATTACAATTATAAATAATAAATTATAAGATCAATATAAAACATAGAAATTACTATAGGTAGTAACTGAATTAAAAACAATAAAATTTTCTGTACGCCCATAGAACTGTTATGACAGTAAACTTGAGAATTTAACAGTTTTAACAGGAAAAGCTGTGTAAACTATGCTTTTTCAAAAACTTGACCTCCAAAAATTAGTCTATAGAAATAATATCATATCGATTCAGTTAACAGTACACGTTCTCAAAAGGTCCACTGTTACATGGATAGTGAATCTCCAATGTTACTGTACAACTTGCCATGCTAATCGCGTTTCTCTGACCATCTTAATCCTGTCAACATCACATCAAAAAGTTCCCATCTTTTTGCGCCACTCTGTATTTCATATTTCTAGATTGTCATATGCAATATATGGAAGGAAATACGTTCGATTTGAAGGAGACTCTCCAAGTCCTCAATAAAGTGAATGAAGTCTAGGAAGATCATTCCAGCAATTTCATTCAATTCACTTCAATAATTTAGAGCTTCATAATCAATTAATTGAACGCTCTTATTCGATATTATTCCAAATCATCCAATTGAGTTTATCGAATTGTGAAAAAAATATTCACTCTCATTTGAATAAAATGCTATAGGCGGCCCTGCAAATTTAAATCTTAGCCTAGCGAAATAAGTGTTGCATCCAAAACTTGTGTTAAGAGCTGCGCTTCTCCTCGCTTTGTAAGTTAAACTTAACACACAATTTCTCCCCAGATTGTGATTTGGAAGTGTACACACCATTTCTCCCCGGTTTGTGCAGTGAAAGTGTACACACATTTCTCCCCGGTTTGTGCAGTGAAAGTGTACACACATTTCTCCCCATTTTGTAGGTTTAATGTGTAATTTTTTTTCCAAGTTAACAGAAAAAAAATGTTACTATTGTATTTAGAACATCCGAATATACCTTCTGAATCAAAAATTGAATCTCTAACATGTGTGTAAATGTGTGTAAACCAGCCTCCCCACATTGTATGTTCATTTCTCACCTCCCTGTTTGTGGCCTTGTTCCAGTATGTGTGTGTGTGTGTGTGTGTGTGTGTGTAGTAGTAGTAAAGACGCTTGGCACTGTGCATGCACTCAACAAACTATAAAAGGCCCCACCTTATTTACATACCAGTCACAACAGAGTGCGACGTGAAAGGTGAACCATTCTTCTGTCTGTGTTTCTACTATTCATTTTGAACTTATCAACAACAACTGTAAACAGGTAAGGATTGAAAACAATTTTTCATCAAAATATGTACACAATTTATTTACTACTACTAATACTACTTTAACACATACATCTATACAATTTGTAATACATAACCCAACGAATTGTATAGATATAAGAATTGTTGATGCTCAACAATTTTTATATCACTCCAATTACCCAACTTATGCGATACTAGCAATACCAAATTTTCACAACTTTTATTAAATTCTGCACTGATGCAGGAAGCAAATCGTTGTGGTAAATATACCTTGCACTGTGATTTGCTTCTTACATTCCTAATGTTTATTAGGAATTCCTACATTCCACCCATGTTTATTGCTGTCCTCCCTCACACTGATGATGGGGTATGGTATATCCTCCTTTAACTCTTTAAGTGGCACCTAGGGTTTTGGCGTGGGTCAATTGATGAGCTGAACAAAGTCCATCTCATCCTCCTCCTCCGCCCGCTGCACCTCCTTCATCAAGGGGACAAGTAATGAGTTGTCCTCCACCGCACGTTCCTGTTGAAAAATATTTGATTAGTGTCTTTTTTGTTTCAGATTATCATCAAATCAGATTCATCAAATCATACTAGAGAACTTGATCAATAGATTCACTACACAATCTCAAAGTGAGTAATAACTTATGTATTGCAGAATCCGGCAACACTAATATCTTGTAATTCACTGTGAATACTTCAAATAATAATGTTGATTAAAAAGAATAATTCTCTGATTACTTTTAACAATAATATCTCAATTCAATTTTATCTCTAATCAGTTCAAATAATATTTCCTTGGTATCAAATAATTTATGCATGACTGATTACTTTTAACAATAATATCTCAATTCAATTGTATCTCTGATCAGTTCAAATAATATTTCCTTGCTATGAAATAATTTATGCATGACTGATTACGTTTAACAATAATATCTTAATTTATTCAATTGTATCTCTAATCAGTTCAAATAATATTTCCTTGCTATCAAATAATTTATGCATGACTGATTACTTTTAACAATAATATCTCAATTCAATTGTATCTCTAATCATTTTAAATAATATTTTCTTGATATCAAATAATTTATGCATGACTGATTACTTTTAACAATAATATCTCAATTCAATTGTATCTCCAATCAGTTCAAATAATATTTCCTTGATATCAAATAATTTAAGCATGACTGATTACTTTCAACAATAATTCTTTGCTATCAAATGATAATAATAATAATAATCAAAGACTTGTATGTGTACAGATTTTTTCCAATGATCGATTGTTTTATAAAAAATCTGTACACATACAAGTTAATAATATTTGTTGAAACTAACCTTTGTTTGTGAGAAGATTGTCTCGTCCTTGTCCCTGCTAACATCAGCCTCAACAAACACCAATCTGCTCTTCCTCTGCTTCTGCTTGATGTTGTTTCTCAGCATTGTTAGCACTGCATGCCGCGGTGCCCAGGTTGCAGGTGGAGCCAAGTGCTGAACTGGGCTGTCACCCAGTACGATCTCCCCAGGTGATGGCGGCTCCATGGTGAGCGGAGAAGGAGCACCTGCAGCAGCGGAGGTGCCGGCAGCAAGGGCAGCTTTCTGCTGCCAGTAGTTGAGGATACGTTCCCGTGCCAGTGGGCTATCTGGGAGGATGAATGAGGATGAGGTTGATGATGACGAATTCATCTTGTATGATAGTATCACGTACACCCTAGTAGCTTCAGAGGTGGGTGATTGATACCCAGGTGTTGCTCCTGGATGACTTCGCTCAGTCGTAATGTGGGCGGGGAAAGGAGGCAAGTCGAAGTTCCTCTTCCTTCTTCTTTGTGCCTCAGCTGGCGTGAACAGCACCTCCTGGTGCTTCTGACGGCGTGAAGGTCGCTCTCTTCTCTGATGACACCACTTTGATGTAATTTTGTATCGGCCTTACGGCCTCGGTTCTGCTCCAGTGAAGTAGGAAAAGGAGGGACAGGCAGGATGGGGACGGCAGACAATGGTCTGCTGTGCCCTGGGGAGAAGGAAGAATAGGGACGGCAGACAACGGTCCGCTGTGCCCTGGGGAGAAGGAAGAATAGGGACGGCAGACAACGGTCCGCTGTGCCCTGGGGAGAAGGAAGAATAGGGACAGCAGACAATGGTCCGCTGTGCCCTGAGGGGATGGAAAGAATAGGGACGGCAGACAACGGTCCGCTGTGCCCTGGGGAGATGAAAGGACAGGGACAGCAGACAACGGTCCGCTGTGCCCTGGGGAAAAGGAAGAATAGGGACGGCAGACAACGGTCCGCTGTGCCCTGGGGAGAAGGAAGAATAGGGACGGCAGACAACGGTCCGCTGTGCCCTCGGGAAATGGGTGGACAGGGATGGCAGACAACGGTCCGCTGTGCCCTAGGTAGATGGGAGGACAGGGATGGCAGACAACAGTCCGCTGTGCCCTGAGGGGATGGAAAGACAGGGACGGCAGACAACGGTCCGCTGTGCCCTGGGGAAATGGGAGGACAGGGACGGCAGACAACGGTCCGCTGTGCCCTAAGGAGATGGGAGGACAGGGACGGCAGACAACGGTCCGCTGTGCCCTAGGGAGATGGGAGGACAGGGACGGCAGACAACGGTCCGCTGTACCCTAGGGAGATGGGAGGACAGGGACTTATAGCAGCCAAGGGGCCGCTGTACCAGGACAGGAGGTCGGGGACGTATGGCAGCCAACGGGCCGCTGTACAAGGAGCAGGAAGGTTGTGAGCGGAATGCTGTGGTCTGGGGCTCGTCCGGCGTTTAAATACTCCCCCAAAGTGGAGGGGATGGAGTTGTGCCACAGCCAGAGGCGGTGGAAAACGTCTTGATGCGCAGAAGATGGTGCGCCATCGGTACCTCCCTTATCTCCGCGGTCGGCTAGCTTTGCTGATAGCCGAGCGTCTCTCAGTAATATTATTAACTATTTTCTCGTCACAATTTTACTTTGTGACACCCCACTCCTACTTGGGGGGGGGGGGGTGTTCGGAGCCCTCTATGGCACCACCTTAAAAGGTGTGAGCCATCTAGGCATCACCTTAAGAGGTGTACACCTCCCAGGCATCACCTTCAGAGGTGTATGACACTCGCTATGAGCTTCATCTATACCTGGTCCACAGGTACATATTTACATCGTCCATTCGATAATCAGACTTCTATGCGTGGCTTGCCGGCCTGTTTGCGCTTGCCTGATGTTGTGTTGCGGTGGCACATCACTGGATCCATATTTCGAGAGGGGCCTGGTCTGGGTTCCTGGGACGGTGGGACTACTTCATTGGTAGTTGAAGACTGCGTTTGCTCTTCCACATCCATTTCAGTTGAGAAAGGTATTGACTCCTCCACATCCATGACAGTAGGGGGTGGTATTGACTCTTCCACATACCTCTCGGATTCACCACTTGTGTTGGTGGCTGGGGCATGAATTGTGGCCTGGCGTTCAGAGTCAGTCATCTCATTCCTGTGATCCATCACTATGTTGCCCCAGGATGCTTGCCTTGGAACATATGACAACTCTGCTTTGCTATCAATCAAGGCATTGGGTTCGACTCTGTTCAAACCATCCTGCTTGAATGTCCTTCTGTCACGATCCTTGTTGTCCTGAGATTCGGATTGTACAGCTGATATTGTTGGGACTGCTGTTGTCTTAGCCCCCAATAAGAGAGATCGCGACATTATTAGCAGACTTGTAGGATTTAGTTGGGGAGGATCCCACTCTACCTCTCTCGTGAATGTGTGAATATTCACTCTGTTTTCACGCATAAATTCCATTCCTAATAGCAACTCTTGTCCAAGTCCTTCCATTATAGATGCCACTAGTGGAACTGTGATTTGTCCTATAGTTACATTAGTTGTCAGCTTCCCATTTAATGTGGTAGATCGTCCATCAGCTAATATTGCGTGGGGATGAGTTGGTACCTTCCTTATCATCCCTATTTTTTTGAGAACTTCATAAACCTCATTACTCATATAATTAGCTTCAGCGCCACTATCTAGTAATGCCCGACACTTTTTACCACCGATTGTCACAGTAATGAATAGTCTGTTGTCCCTTGATGATTCTTCAATCACAGGAATCCTGTGTGCCATTCGCATCACTGCTGTCTTGTTCGGAGTTTTTTTCTCCTTCTGCACATCACAGACACATTTCAGTGCTCTCTTCCCGCTCCTTTTACATGGTGGGATATCGGGACAGTGTGATCTCCAGTGCCCCGGTCTCTTGTATTGCCCACTAAGAGATGGTCTGTTACTAGTAGGGGTTATAACTGTCTCAACCTTGAGCCTTGTAATCTTTTTCGTGTCCTCAATCATGTGAACTCTCGAATTCTGTCTATTCTGTTTCTCCTCTGCTTTTATTTGTTCATACTCCCTCGCGAATTTTTCCAATTCGTTGATACTATGAACATCTGATTGTCGAATATACAATTTGTACCGTGGGAGGAGATTCTTATACACTCTCTGTAATTTATTCTCGTCTGTAAAACCTCCTCTACGCCTCATGAGTGTCAGTACATCTTCGAGAAATTCGTCAAACGATTCACCTTCCTTTTGCTTCCTTGTCTGAATAAGATTCTCGAGGTCCTCCTCATAGGTAAGTGGGTAGTAGCGTGATCTGAAATCTGTCACAAAATTGTCCCATGATTTCCACTGGTCACGACGATTACGCATCCATAGAGTAGCTTTACCAACTAGTAACTCAGGTAGCGCAACTAGTAGTTGGTTGCCAGTGAGCCCATAAGCTTGTTGTAGCTTGTCTAGCCTTTCTAAGAAGCTGGGAGCATCTGATTGGCCATCGAATGACAGTCTCCAGCTTCTTACTTTGTCACATACCGCCCCTGGGTCCATGAGGGGGTTTGTGTGAATGTTGGTTCCAACTTCAGCATGAGTACCTGTTGCTGAGTGTCCAGTCTCCCCACTGCTTCTGCTCATTATACCAGGTCTAGGGCTGGGATAACGTACAGTCATCTTCTTATGTTGTTCTACTAACAACTTTCTCAACTCAGCAAGTGTTCCAGATGACACTATGCCCCAATCTTGTAGAAGATTGAATGCCTCATCCTTTTCCAATCTATAGATCCAGGAAACTCTGGGGTCGGCTATCACCTCGGGGTTTATGTCCTCGACCGACTGATCCTCTGTGTTGAACCTCTGCTCCTGGTGTTGAACATCTGAATCAGTCTCTCCCTGTTCACTCATGATTCTTACTTCGTTGCCTCGTGCCCCAAGTACGGGCGCCAATCTATCACGTACACCCTAGTAGCTTCAGAAGTGGATGATTGATACCCAGGTGTTGCTCCTGGATGACTTCGCTCAGTCGTAATGTGGGCGGGGAAAGGAGGCAAGTCGAAGTTCCTCTTCCTTCTTCTTTGTGCCTCAGCTGGCGTGAACAGCACCTCCTGGTGCTTCTGACGGTGTGAAGGTCGCTCTCTTCTCTGATGACACCACTTTGATGTAATTTTGTATCGGCCTTACGGCCTCGGTTCCGCTCCAGTGAAGTAGGAAAAGGAAGGACAGGCAGGATGGGGACGGCAGACAACGGTCCGCTGTGCCCTGGGGAGAAGGAAGAATAGGGACGGCAGACAACGCTCCGCTGTGCCCTGGGGAGAAGGAAGAATAGGGATGACAGACAACGGTCCGCTGTGCCCTGGGGAGAAGGAAGAATAGGGACGGCAGACAACGGTCCGCTGTGCCCTGAGGGGATGGAAAGAATAGGGACGGCAGACAACGGTCCGCTGTGCCCTGGGGAGATGAAAGGACAGGGACGGCAGACAA
Source organism: Nilaparvata lugens (assembly GCF_014356525.2). Lineage (NCBI taxonomy): Eukaryota > Metazoa > Arthropoda > Insecta > Hemiptera > Delphacidae > Nilaparvata > Nilaparvata lugens. The sequence goes on along the minus strand of NC_052518.1, from coordinate 80,372,494 downwards.
CAGTCCGCTGTGCCCTGGGGAAAAGGAAGAATAGGGACGGCAGACAACGGTCCGCTGTGCCCTGGGGAGAAGGAAGAATAGGGACGGCAGACAACGGTCCGCTGTGCCCTCGGGAAATGGGTGGACAGGGACGGGAGACAACGGTCCGCTGTGCCCTAGGTAGATGGGAGGACAGGGACGGCAGACAACGGTCCGCTGTGCCCTGAGGGGATGGAAAGACAGGGACGGCAGACAACGGTCCGCTGTGCCCTGGGGAAATGGGAGGACAGGGACGGCAGACAACGGTCCGCTGTGCCCTAAGGAGATGGGAGGACAGGGACGGCAGACAACGGTCCGCTGTACCCTAGGGAGATGGGAGGACAGGGACGGCAGACAACGGTCCGCTGTGCCCTAGGAAGATGGTGCGCCATCGGTACCTCCCTTATCTCCGCGGTCAGCTAGCTTTGCTGATAGCCGAGCGTCTCTCAGTAATATTATTAACTATTTTCTCGTCACAATTTTACTTTGTGACAATAGTGAAGTAGAGTATGTAGTACACTCAAATGTGACTCTGTTGTAAATGATAATTTTGCTCACATTACATCTGTTTATATAGCATGCGTTTCTCTCTCTGTTCCAGACTCATGCAAGTGAGAGGCACATGTGCTACAAGGTGGAAAAAAATCAAATTTCTCCCCTAGGACTCAGCACGGAGCAGCGGGTGCTGCTATATCCTCCCACATCATTATCAACATCATTCAGATTTGTAAGTATTCTCCCCTATCATGAAAAACCGTTACATTCACTCAAACATTCTATATTTTTCGAATAGCACCGCCTCTTGTGATGCTTATTGATTTCTAATATTATCAGTTATTAAATATTTCATTGTTTCCACAGCATTGGAGTGCTCACCTCACAACTCGGTTTCTGATGTCATAAGCAGTTGAGCTCTCGTCAAGGAAACATACCTGAGACATTACCTGACAATCATGCATACATTGAGAAGGAAGCATAGCCGGATAGACATCTATACCTGCACATCTATAGCCGAGGAGATACCTGTCATTCACGCATCAACCAACACATGTAAGTACATTTTTACTTTGATTTTATCCTCAGAGGGGAGTTGGAGGAGAGGGAAATTGTCCTCCGTTGACAAAAATTTGTCATCGAAAGACAATTTTTGTCCTCGGAAGGGAGGATTTTTGTCCTCCATGGACAAAAATCCTTCTACACCATACTGCATGCATGCAATTTTTATTTAGCTCATCTTTACGATGTGCTATATCTGGGTAATCTTCTACTTCTCCTTCTTTCTCGCACTCTTCATATAAACAAAATGGTAAATGTATTACTTTTCCAAATGAATTTTCGATAATATATTTGCAATAGACACATTGCAGATAGTGATTTTTATGTAAGAAATAACCATTTCTCGCGAAATATATTGGGTAATAAATATATCGCTTTAAGCAAAATATATCGCTTTATCAGATAATGATTTACAATAGTCACAATGTAGATGATGATGATGATTTTCAAAATAAAAGTTAAAAGTTAAATATCTTCCTTCATATTGATGTAGGATATTATTATCAAAATTCTCCTCTTCAATTGTTATAATATCTTTCCTTCTCAATGCACAGTTTGGACTGTACCTTGCATGTTCTATTGCTGGTATGTCACTTTCTTCCCATTTTCCCAAATGAATTGAACAAAATACACAGCGCACAATGTCTGGTACACACACAAATATAAATCCCTCTTCTGCCATGTTTTCTGCTGACAAATGCTGAGAAGATTTCGTCCATCTTTTATCAAAAGTTAATAATCTTAATCTTTCATGCAACATTATCTGATCCTGAGATAACATTTTCACACAGCATTCTTCTACCAATGCTAATTCACAACTGATTTAAAAACATGCAATTGTACTCTATCACTCTAATTCTACATCATCCTGATCATTATTCTTTTGTTTTTCACAATCTAACATCATCATCATCGTCATTCCGAGGGAACACAGACTACATGGCATGAATTCCAGTGCGGCACGCCATCGTATTAGCATTGAGGATCCCGAGGAAATCAACATTGAGAACATGCTTGAGAGGTCAAAACGTTGCGTTTTCGTGATAATTAGGGAGCATGCGGCACAGTATGATGGGAATGTGAAATGGTTCATTGTGTTAAATGTTTTATTGTACAAATTAGTGGTGATGGATGACGGGGTTAGTGAGTCTGTCTCATCTCTCGTCAATCTTCATAGTTACTCCAACAAAGCACTAAATGTGCTTGAGTATTATGAAGATTTTAATGATCATTTCATGTTGGCCATAAGAAAAATCCTGTCATCTTTTGAGAACTTTGTTTGACATGGCAGCAGTTGGGTGTTGAAGGAAAATTGAGTCACTGGATGTGAACATGATTAAATTTAATCCAATATTCACATCTAGTTTCATTCAAACACCCCAGTTTCTCAAAAACAAAAATTGTATTATAAATGTCAAAAATCTGTCTGACGAAAAAATCTTTTTATGGTCAGTCCTCGCATATTCCCATCAGAAACCAAAGGACTCACGCTTGACTGTAAAGTATTTGAGCAAGTTTGCTCACACACTTAATACATGAGGTGTGAATTTTCCAGTGATGACTTTCAATATTAAGAAATTTGAAATACTGAATCCGGATATTGCAATTCACGTCATCGCGTATGACAACAAGAAGTTTTTCCCCTACCGCACGAGCATTTTCTGCACTCGTAAACACCAAATTAATCTTTTAATGTTGAAAGCCGATGCAGGAAAAACGCATTTTTGTTTAATTAATACCGCGAACGGGAAAAACGGATTATCGGGCCTTCTCTCTCACCTTTCAAAACACAACGGTCAAGTACATGTTTGTAATTTCTGTTTTCATAGATTTACATCAAACAAATCTAAAAATTGTAATGGGAAAGCACTTTTGAGGAAACATGAGCAGCTTTGTTCCAAGTTTGAATCACAGCACGTTTCATATCCTAAATGCGGAGACAGAATTAAATTTAAGAAACTAGATGCAACCTTGAAGAAAAAGTATACAATTTACATGGATTTAGAAACTTACATTTTTAATATCGATAATGATGATGATGATAAATCTGCTTCCGATGAAACTACTCATAGCTATACAAAGAAAACAGCGTGACATATTCCCTGTGGGTATTGTTTTGTTGTTATCGATGTGAACAGGGAAATCACTCACAGACAGACCTGTACTCCATAGATTGAGTAATTTAGATGAAAAGATCATGGAGAAATTTCTTCAGGAAATTACAGATCTCTGTGATATTTTGTATGAGGATATGAAACGCAAAATTCTGATGCAACATTTATCCGAAAGTCAAGAACACAAATTTCAAAATTCTGTAAACTGTGGTCTTTGTGCTGAACCATTCTTGGACACTGATATTAAATGTCGTCACCACATGCATGAAACCGGAAATTACCTATGTGTAGCCCACGTTTCACGAAAAATTCGCAGAAACATCACTTCCCACCATCGAATGTTTTTCATAATGATGTAACTGATACACCTCTGTCTCGCGAAGAATATAAGCATGCGCAAAGAGTGTTCTCGACATTCAAACTGAAATCTCTCGGTGAATATCATAATTTCTATTTATGTTTGAATGTGTTGCTATTAGCGGAAGTTTTTGAATCTATGAGGTCTACGCTTTTTAGCTCATATGGCTTTGATATCACTCATTTTGTTTCCCTCGCACACTTTACCTGGAATTGCATGTTGAAGTACACTAAGGTCGAACTAGAGTTAATCACACATCCTGACATACATCTCATGTTTTAGGTGGTGATGAGGGGCGGGGTCTCATTTATCAGTAAATGTTATTGTGAGGTAAATAACAAGCATCTACCTGAGACATATGAACCCTCAAAACCGAGTAATTATCTTCTTTATATTGATGCGAACAGTTTATACTCGGAGGCCATGAGTCGAAACTTACCTGTTGGAAATTTCAAATTCCTCACAGAGGAGGAAATTTCCAAGCTTGATTTTGCGAATCTGGACAGCAATTCAGAAACTGGATATGTGATAGAATGTGATCTCAAGTATCCAAAAGAGTTACATGATAAGCATGCCAGCTTCCAACTCGCGCCTCTCCACCAAACACCTCCACATGAATTGCTGTCAAACTATCAAACAAATGAGAACAGTCAAACTGGAACCAAAAAGCTCATGAACACACTTTTTGAACATGAAAAGTACATTGTTCACTACCTCAATTTAAAACTCTACCTCCAGCTCGGTTTGCAATTAATGAAAGTACATCGCGTAATTAGCTTTTCCCAATCTCCCTGGCTGAAAAGCTACATCGACTTCAATATCCGTAATAGACAGACCTCAAAAAATAAATTTGAAGTATCTTTCTTCAAGGCCTGTTGTAATCTTATTTTTGGCAAGACTATTCAATCAGTCCAGAAACATATCAATGTTAAAATTATCACAGACGAAAAATGATTAGATAAGTACATTTCAAATCTGTTATGCAAATGCTGGCAAATAATTAGTCTGGACGTGATCAGCTGCATGATAGAATTCGTGAGCTAGAAGTGTCTTGTCACCTGAAGGTCGACGACCTCGAGCAATACGGGCGCCGACATTCTATACGTATTTTTGGGATCCCGGAGAGCAACAAAGAAGACACGGACCTGCTTGCGCTTGATGTCTTCAACAAGAAGCTGAACATGCCCGTGACTCTGGCGGATATCAACTGCTCACATCGCGTTGGAAGGCGTCAACCACCTCAACAAGGGCAAGCGAAACCTAAGGACCGACCCATCATAGTTCAACTCTGCAGCTACCGGACCAGGAAGATGATCTTCGATGCTAAGAGGAAGCTGAAGTGTTCCGGCGTCACCATTCGCGAGGATCTGACTGCGGAGTGTCTCAAGATCCTCAATGCTGCGGCCGACCGTCATGGGCATAGGAATGTCTGGTCATCGGACGGGAGGATCGAGATCTCTATCGGCGAGGGAGGATCCAAGAGGGACCACACAGTTGAGAGGATGACCGACCTTCAAAAAATAAAGGTAAATTAAATCATTTCAGGATTCAATGACTAAGATGCCCTTCACTACAATAATAGGAAATCCGTATTAAAACATTTCACAGTAGATATACCTTGGCATTTTTCATGAGCTGGCTTTCTGTTCTATAAATGAAGCTTTCCACTGCTATTTATGATTATATATGTGGCAATTATTTCAAACTAAGGAGATCCACATTTGTTAATACTGATTAATAATTTATCTTGATATTAATTCCCAAAACTACATTCAATGCATCAACTACTATACTCCAGAGGGTACTTAGAGAATCATTATCTCTATTCTTACTAATAACACAGAATTACTACAGAAGGCTAGCGGAATAGGACATACTGTTCATGCGTAATCGAGGTAGTTCCTTTGCCAGATTGTAGACTGCGCGCAGAACCATACTCCGGTCTCGCTCACCCCCCTTCCGCACTCTGTCATCACAACAACTCTATCACCCACTCCACTGACAGGTAGTCGCCCCTCACTCCTTCACACTATCACACACACACACACACACACACACACATACACCACACAGATGCACACACACAGTCAACTCGGCACCAGACACCTGTCAACATGTGAAGCAATTATAGCAATTATAGGACTATTGTGATAATAATATTATTCAACCGCCTTCTGTTTTCTTTGCATTTCATCCCAACATTCTCACAGCTGAATCATGACTGTATCATTTATATTACTCTGTGTTCTGTAAGAATGAGAATTCTATGTAAAGAAGAAGTAAAGGAATAAGAAAAAGAGAAGAAGAAGAAGAAGAAGAAAATATGAAGTTTTCAGTTCATCATCTTCTAAATATTTATTATTTTCTATCACTATTGTATAGTATATCTTCATCTTTCTTATCCTCTTCTCCTCCTTCATGATCCACTAATTCTTATTTCTCTCATATGCTACTCCTTCTTCTTCTTTTTCTCTTCCTCCTCGTAGAAGAAGAAGAAGAAGAAGAAGAAGAAGAAGAGAAGAAGAAGAAGAAGATTTCTTCCTTCTTCTTCCACTATCTAATCTTCTTCATGTTCTACCACTTCTTATTTCTATCTTGCTACTCCTTCCCATTCTTCTCTTTCTTCAATGAGAAGAAGAAAAAATAAGAAGAAGGAGAAGAAGAGGAAGAATAGAATGATGGAGAAGAGGAGAAGAAAAAGAAGAATATGAGTAGATGATAAGAATAAAATGACGATTTTGAGTAGAAGAAGAAGAATAAATAATAGAACATGATGACAAAAAGATAATAGTTATAAGCAGAAGAAGGAGAAAAAGAAGAAGAGCTACAACATGATGATGAAGAAAAATAAGTAGGAGATGAAGAGAATAAGATAACATGAGAAAAGAAGAAGAAGCTGATGTATTACTATTATTACATTCATTTAAACTACATAAGTCACCCTATCCATAATATTTGGTGAAGCTGAATTTTTGCAGGATGTTAGTATACATAATTAATAGCCTGGAATCACAATATACTCATTTTTCTCTCACTTGCTCTATAAGGTCAACTTTTGTAAAGATATCCAATACTCCAGAATCATTACCCGAAAAATGTTGCGTTTTCGGAACTAATTATCAAAACTGCCCTTTTTCACTATCTCGTAACTGGACTATTATTAACTAATGAGCTGTTTAACATGCATTTGAACATGAAGATTCTGAATTTATCACTTTTATACCCTGGCCACCATGGGCGCCGACTTATCAAAATCTTTGGGTGGGCTCATTGGTTAGGGGTCTGGGGAGGGGTTTTTTCCATATAATTGATCAGAATTTTTTATGGACTCAGCCCCCCCAAAATAGCCTACCTACCTACCTACCTACCCAGACCTTATGGAGTCGGCATCAGTGCTGGTCACTTTTTTGAAAACTGAGTATCGTACCATTATAATATAATGGAGAACTTCGTTTCTCTGATACATTTTTGGCTATTGCATTTTGTGTTTCACACAGAAAGGACTTGTCACGGTTGATTATAAGAATCGTTCAATGGTGGGTGTTGAAAACACTGATGTCTCTCTTGAATGCTTGCTACCATCGGACTCCCCAATGCTTAATGCCCCCAAACAGAAAACTCTAACGGTGTAACATCCGGGTTGTGGGCATATTGTTCCATTCAATTAACCTTGGTAAACTCACACAGAAAACACACGCAATTCATTAGATGTCAATTAAAGGAAGAAACTTTGTAATCAGAAATCAGACCCATGTTTCCATTTCGCCAATCAACATTCAATATCATTATTTTATAACAATAATAAACATCATCAACATAATGCAATGCTAATTTTAAGATCTGTTTACCAAGATTAATAATAAATTTGGAGACACATTAGAGCTCGTTTCACTTTCATTGCACTTAATAAAATTATTATTTATTTTATTGTTATAACATATTAATATTTATTATCACGTAATATCATGAAACTTGAGTAGTTTTTTTTTAGTTTATGAATTTCCTACTGGACTGACTGCTAAAAAAAGTATCAGAAAAGAAGAGAAATGAACATCATAACTTGATATTTGACCGAGCGAAGTGAGGTCTAAGATTCATGTCGACGGTTAGGCATTTCTCTTAATGTTTACATGTTAGAATGTTTACATGTTTAAATGTTCAAGTGTTTATAAGTTGCGCATTTACGGCGAAACGCGGTAATAGATTTTCATGAAATTTGACAGGTATGTTCCTTTTTAATTGCGCGTCGACGTATATACAAGGTTTTTGGAAATTTTGCATTTCAAGGATAATATGAAAGGTAAAAGGAGCCTCCTTCATAAGTCGATATTACAGTAAAAGTCAGATTAAAGAATTATTCATCATAAATCAGCTGACAAGTGATTACACAGATGTGTGGAGAAGCCAGTCTATTGCTGTATTTCCATAAGGTCTATAGTTTCAATCAGGTGGATGAGAATACTGCGTGAGTTCTACTGTTCACAAAACTGCTAGTAGTTCTGTGAACAGTAGACCTCGCGCAGTTATACACCAACTATTCATTTGATCAGATCATGCTTACACAAGATTTAATTATCATATAACGCTCTCCGGAATTTAGCGCGAGAAAACCAGAAGACATCTAGGCGCCCAGACGAGCTGTTATAAGTTCTTTGCATCCTATTTATTAGGATAAATGATCAAAACTGTTTTAAATAAGGAATGCCGATATCCAAAAGCACAACTTTTTACAGAATTTACAGTTTTAAATGTAAGGCAATTGTACATTAAATCTTTATTGATCTACATAAAAACTAATAAACTTAAAATTTTATCAGATATTTTACATACCTATCCTACACGGTATAGAGCTAACTTCGGTTTTGTGACGCCGCAGGTGGTTCATGGAGTGGAGCTGAGGACACCTTTTTATTTGGCTCAAATGGTCTATCGTAATTTGCCCGCTGAGATAAGAACTGATATGGATGAATGCAGTGTGGCTGCATTCAAGAGTAAGGTGGAGGGGTGGCTTACCTTCGCCTGGGCTGGGAGTCGTCAGAAAGCCTGCTTCAGTCTGTTTATTGGCACTAAGATCATCTCTATTAATTTGATAGCTTTTCTCATACATACATAGATTTTTTTTCATTTTTGAGAGCTTATAAATTTTCATAACTTACCTTTCTTCTCTTTATATTTACCACATACTTTATTTAATCGTTTATAGATTTACACATCTTCATTACTATATTCTTTTCAATAGTCACTGTGGAATCGGCTGGTTTCTGTTCCTTGGTAACTTTTTATGTGAGAAGCTACCATTATTTTTTACAATAAGTATATACAAAATATATTCCACTCATGCAATCTCAAGAATTTATTCATATTCCAATTCTTGAATCTGTATAATATATATGTTACTCTTTTCAATCTTTTTCTGTTTATGAAATTTCGTCAATGTACAATGTAATAGGTAATTTTTAATTTCATAATTATAATACAAACTATCTTATACTTACCTTCTTCTTGTTAAAGTCGGACATTCTATTACCTATATAATATTATGAATGAATAAATGAATAAATAAATGAATAAATGAATTTATTTCCTTCTTGAGAGACATAGTAAAAACACAAACAGAATCTTGGAAATTAACTGATCACGTTATCCAGTTATTGTGATCAGTGTGTAATACATAATATTAAATTTATAAAACAACAATAGTTTGAGTCTAGTCTAGCATAATAAACTTGAATAGTCGTCAGTACTACCTGCAGCGTGTAAACATCTTGTCTAATACACCATGGATAATATGATCATTATTAGGATTTGCAATATTATAATCAGTTAATATCAACAAAGTAAACAAAGTAGGTAATTATAAACATAAGATAATAGAACAGAATAGGCATATAAACGGATAAGTTATCTCAATACAGTTCTCAAGGTCGATGTATCATTCAATTCAAATAGCCAATGTATGAGTTTTTTACAATATTTAGTGTAAGAAGCACATATTTTAATATTAAGTGGTAATTTATTAAATAAATAGGGCCTATAAACAAACAAGAATTTCTAAAAATACATTTTTTAACTTTAGGGGTACGGTACAGAATCCTATCATTACTTCTCATATTGTAATACAGGTTTTCAATTCCACAATTTCCACTTATTAAATAAAACATTTTTAGAACCTTAAAAATATAAAGATTTTGAATAGGCATGATTTTCAAATTGCAATATAAGGGGAAAGAGCTTTCTCTTTTTCTTTTATGTAATAGTAATCTAATAATATGATTTTGTGATATTCGCAATCTATTTATGAAAGTTTTGAATGTTCCACCCCAACATATCAAACCGTACTGGAGCCGAGAATGAATCAAAGCATAATATAATGATTTCATCAGAGTTTGATCACATAAATTTCTGAGATAATAGAATTTCCTTATTGATCTTCTAATGTCACATGTAAAATCTGAATGTGTTTTTTCCAAGACATTTTTTCATCAAATGTTAGTCCTAAATATTTAAAAGAGTCAACTCTTTCAATTTCTTCGCAGCTGCAGTCTTCTCGAGTACACCCTTGAGAATGATATAGGATTGGGGCGGAAAAGTCTACAGCTCTATAGTCGAAGTTTATGTATTTTGTCTTAGATACGTTAACTATCATTTTATTTTTACTGCACCATTCTCTCAGGATACTCAAATCAGCTACTATATTATTTTTTATAACTTCTTTGCTTTTATGGGAGTACAAGAAAGCAATGTCATCTGCAAAGGCTTGAATTATTCCATTGAAATTTATATTTAAGAGATCATTAATAAAGATAATGAATAAAATAGCTGAGGAAACGGAGCCCTGGGGGACGCCGACGGTGACGGGAAGGGGGCTACTGAGGCAGCCCTCAGCGCCAACCCTCACCTGCTGTTCCCTGTTACTCAGAAAACTGCGGAACCACCGCAGCGCCACTCCCCTGACTCCGGCCGCCTCAAGCTTTAAAAATAGAATTTCATGATTAATTAAATCGAATGCTTTTGTGAAATCTATATAGAGACCGGTTGTTTTATTGCTATTATTCAAACTATTGTAAACTAGATTTGAGAAATTTAAAAGGGCATCTTCAGTCGATTTTCCTTTTTGGAAGCCGAACTGCTTTTGGGAGAAAAAATTATTTTTATTTAGGTAAGTTACTAATCTATTTATCATAAGCTTTTCTAGGATTTTTGAGAAAACGGAAAGCAAGCTAATAGGTCTGATGTTATTTAATTTTATTGAATTTTTCTTTTTGAAAATTGGTATTACGACACTCATCTTTAACATTTCTGGAAAACTCCTTTACTGAAGCTTAAGTTAAAAATATGGGTCAGTACGGGTGCAATATATAAGGCAATTCTTTTTATTAGTAGAACATTAAATTTATCAAAGCCGGATGATTTCTTATTTTTAAGATTAGAGATAACTTTTAAGATTTCATTATCTGTAGTTGGTTCTATGAAAAAGGAACGGCACTGATGATAAAGACCAAGGCAGACAGAAGAAGGTGTATTGCAATCGGGCTGAACAACATTGATTAGATAACGATTAACTTTGTTGGCTACATTTTGGGGGTCGCACTCAATAGTACCGTCCTCCAATTCCACCTTATCAAAAATTTGATTACGGCTACGGGATATTTGAATGGACTATTGGCTACCCACTGTAACAGGAACCCACCCCCTACACTCAGACGAATAGTCTTGTAGGGGTATTCCAGTAAAACATGCTCTGTATTACAATGTAATCTGTTTTTTTGTATGGAGTAAAGAATATTTGAATTTGATAACACTCACATCATAAAAGCGTTATAAACTGAATAAATTGCAATTTTAAAAAATATCTTAAAATATGCCCAACTATTCTCTCCGATTATAGGAAAATAATGTGGAGTTTGGAAGAAATTGGAATTTACCACACATTATCCTGTTTTAAGTGTATGAGAGTTAAATTTCTAGAATAGAAATGCCCTCCGAGTTGGTTGAAGAGGTTGTCATCCTTTCGTAGTCTTTCAAACAGGCATTCAACTAATCCACTTGTCTTAGAGAATTATCATTTTTTCAGAAGGAATATATATTGTAGGGTACTTATAGTATGAATTCATAATCATACATATACTTTTCAATTAATGATTCATTTTTATTAAATACATTATTATTGGATCATGAAGAGTTGGTTTTCCTTTTCACAAATAAAAAATAAAGAATGAGAGTTTAACAATAAGAGAACAAGTATCATTTGAGAATTCCTCTCACAAATTATAAATGAGAAATATGTGTTTCACAATACGAGAGCAAGTATTCAATACAATTCTCAATAATTACTGAAAATTCCCCACGCAGTATGCATGCTTTAATATAATTATATTCACCCTTATATTTTGTTGTAGTTTCTAATTAGAGAGATTCAACCAGAAAACTATTTCCTGATCAAGTATATGGAAGCCATAATTTTTCTGAAAAAAGAGATTCTCCTCCTAATAATAGTTAACAATAGTTAACACTCACACTTCCTCCTACTCCATCACCTCCTTCTTCCCCTTCTTCTTCTTCTTCCCCTTCTTCTTCTTCCTCTTCTTCTCCTTCCTCTTCTTCTTATTCTTCTTCTTCTCCTTCTCCTCCTCTTCCATCAGCTCCTCCTCCTCCATTTTTATCTTCATTTTATTCATCTCCATCTTATTCTTCTTCTGCTATTTCTTCGTGTCTTCTTATTCTTCTAGGAGGAGGAAGAAGAGGAGGAGAAAAAGAAGAAACAAAGAAATAGCAGAAGAAGAATAAGGAGAAGAAGAAGAAAATGAAGATGAGAATGGAGGAGGAAGAGGAAGAGAACGTGAAGAAGATGAAGAGCTGAGAATAATAATAAAATCTTCTTATTTTTCTCATTATTCTTATCATCCTCCTTTTCTTCTCCTTATCATATTAAAGAACTTATCATATCAACAGATTATAGAAAAATAGAAATTATATATATTCATAATTCAGCTCTAGTGTTGTCAGAGCAGAAAGCTACATGTCACAAAGGAATGAAATTGTTTGTCTTTTATAATAGGCCACTAATTGGCCTTTGGTTGTGCTTGCAATAATTATTATTGTTGAGGCTTCCTCAGAAATCAGTTGAAAGCCTGGCAGGCTGCCAGATGCAGCTATAAAAAACCGGATCAAAAGACTGACACTCTCCTTCCATATTCCCATGCCAGCCCACTTTTCTCCTTCCACTCATTTCAAGCCGTTACAAGCGACTGTTGACATGCTTATGCGATCTGGTGGGACAATGCAGAACTAACTTATGCTAACTTATGCGTGATATTATAAATGCACTACGTTGTCATTCTCATTATAGGAGTTTTCTCTGCTAATAATTATTACATCTCTTACCAAAATTATTTCCATAATTAATAATTTTCGAAATGCTGAATTTCAAATAAATTGGATGATTAACATACGTTATAGATATGAATGTAATCTATAGGTAAAGATAGTAATCTCTTCTATATTAGGTGTACATAATGATATCTCCTACTGTTGCCACAGCTCTAACAATAGAAGCTAATGTGTGAAGAATTATTGATAGAACGGAGGGGTGGGTAGTCTGTTCATATGCTTATATAGGGGCTGTGTTTCATTTAACGTTATCTTAGACACTCATCACTAAAATATTACAGTTCTCAATTTACTACTTTTATCGTTATTGCAACTCCCAATAGTTAATTATACTTCTAATACTATATAATATTTTTCACACTTCACCGTTCAATCCTATTTAAAACTCATCTAAAATAATCTAGCACTTTCTCCATCGTCTCCTCCACTTCTTATTTTTCTTTCTAATTTCTCTTCTTGATCTTATATTTATAATGATTACTTGAATATTGTTGTTTGCAATGATGATTATTATTCTTTTCTATTCCTCTTCTTCTTCTCTTCTTCTTCTTCTCTTCTTCTTCTTCTTCTTCTTCTTCTTCTTCTTCTTCTTCTTCTTCTTCTCTTCTCTCTTCTTCTTCTTCTCTTCTTCTCTTCTTCTTCTTCTTCTTCTTCTTCTTCTTCTTCTTCTTCTTCTCTTCTTCTTCTTCTTCTTCTTCTTCTTCTTCTTCTTCTTCGTCTTCTTCTTCTTCGTCTTCTTCTTCTTCTTCTTCTTCTTCTTCTTCTTCTTCTCTTCTTCTTCTTCTTCTTCTTCTTCTTCTTTTCTTCTTCTTCTTCTTCTTCTTCTTCTTCTTCTTCTTCTCTTCTTCTTCTTCTTCTTCTTCTTCTTCTCTTCTTCTTCTTCTTCTTCTTCTTCTTCTTCTTCTTCTTCTTCTTCTTCTCTTCTTCTTCTCTTCTTCTCTTCTTCTTCTTCTTCTTTTTCTTCTTCTTCTTCTTTTCTTCTTCTTCTTCTTCTTCTTCTCCTGTCTTTTCCTTCTTCTTCTCCTTCTTCTTCTTCTTCTTCTTCTTCTTCTTCTTCTTCTTCTTCTTCTTCTTCTTCTTCTTCTTCTTCTTCTTCTTCTCTTGATTAATTCAAGATCACAATACGATGTTCTATTTCTTATTCTATAGTTCAGTTTCATAAGTTCTTCTCAATTTGTGCACATTCCTTCTTTCTCTTCTTTTCTTCCCTATTATTATCATTATTTTCCCTATGATTTTTCACTAGCTATCCAGCATGTTCAAATGTTTATTTCTCTTCTATTTCTATTATCTTTCTACCTTTTCTCTTTCTATTGATTACCTTCAACTAATACCATATATTATATTATAATATCCATATATTTATCCATATAATATATTCATCACCGGAACTCCACACATCTACATCTTATTGTGTTCAGTGAATTTTTTTTTTTTTGAACTAGTGCTTTAGTGCTTTAAATAGTGAAGGGAGCCGAACTGTCAAGGCATGCTGAATGCACTTGAATCAAGAGACTTTTCATTTAGGTTATGTTTTATCAGTTTCATCCCCATTTTCCCCGTCATGCGTC